>NW_027444333.1:0-224695 GCF_048569485.1 Anomaloglossus baeobatrachus | reverse complement strand
CGCATACATGAAATGAACACATTTTTCTCCAAAACTATAACAGATGCAAGCTTGTCCTGTTTGGTGGAGATAATATTTAATAAAATAAGTAGAAATCTACTAAAAGTTTCGTTTGTTTATATTGCCATCCTGAGATAATCGTCTCCATGCTCCAAATCCATTTTAAAGCCATTTCAAAGGCATTTGCGCATACATGAAATGAACACATTTTTCTCCAAAACTATAACAGATGCAAGCTTGTCCTGTTTGGTGGAGATGATATTTAATAAAATAAGTAGAAATCCACTAAAAGTTTGCTTGGTTATTGCAATCCCGAGATAATCGTCTCCATGCTCCAAATCCATTTTAAAGCCATTTTTAAGGCATTTTCGCGCATACATGAAATGAACACATTTTTCTCCAAAACTATAACAGATGCAAGCTTGTCCTGTTTGGTGGAGATGATATTTAATAAAATAAGTAGAAATCCACTAAAAGTTTTGTTTGGTTATCTTGCAATCCGAGATAATCGTCTCCATGCTCCAAATCCATTTTAAAGCCATTTTAAGGCATTTCGCGCATACATGAAATGAACACATTTTTCTCCAAAACTATAACAGATGCAAGCTTGTCCTGTTTGGTGGAGATGATATTTAATAAAATAAGTAGAAATCCACTAAAAGTTTTGTTTGGTTATCTTGCAATCCCGAGATAATCGTCTCCATGCTCCAAATCCATTTTAAAGCCATTTTAAGGCATTTCGCGCATACATGAAATGAACACATTTTTCTCCAAAACTATAACAGATGCAAGCTTGTCCTGTTTGGTGGAGATGATATTTAATAAAATAAGTAGAAATCCACTAAAAGTTTTGTTTGGTTATCTTGCAATCCCGAGATAATCGTCTCCATGCTCCAAATCCATTTTAAAGCCATTTTTAAGGCATTTCGCGCATACATGAAATGAACACATTTTTCTCCAAAACTATAACAGATGCAAGCTTGTCCTGTTTGGTGGAGATGATATTTAATAAAATAAGTAGAAATCCACTAAAAGTTTTGTTTGGTTATCTTGCAATCCCGAGATAATCGTCTCCATGCTCCAAATCCATTTTAAAGCCATTTTAAGGCATTTCGCGCATACATGAAATGAACACATTTTTCTCCAAAACTATAACAGATGCAAGCTTGTCCTGTTTGGTGGAGATGATATTTAATAAAATAAGTAGAAATCCACTAAAAGTTTTGTTTGGTTATCTTGCAATCCCGAGATAATCGTCTCCATGCTCCAAATCCATTTTAAAGCCATTTTTAAGGCATTTCGCGCATACATGAAATGAACACATTTTTCTCCAAAACTATAACAGATGCAAGCTTGTCCTGTTTGGTGGAGATGATATTTAATAAAATAAGTAGAAATCCACTAAAAGTTTTGTTTGGTTATCTTGCAATCCCGAGATAATCGTCTCCATGCTCCAAATCCATTTTAAAGCCATTTTTAAGGCATTTCGCGCATACATGAAATGAACACATTTTTCTCCAAAACTATAACAGATGCAAGCTTGTCCTGTTTGGTGGAGATGATATTTAATAAAATAAGTAGAAATCCACTAAAAGTTTTGTTTGGTTATATTGCAATCCCGAGATAATCGTCTCCATGCTCCAAATCCATTTTAAAGCCATTTTTAAGGCATTTCGCGCATACATGAAATGAACACATTTTTCTCCAAAACTATAACAGATGCAAGCTTGTCCTGTTTGGTGGAGATGATATTTAATAAAATAAGTAGAAATCCACTAAAAGTTTTGTTTGGTTATCTTGCAATCCCGAGATAATCGTCTCCATGCTCCAAATCCATTTTAAAGCCATTTTTAAGGCATTTCGCGCATACATGAAATGAACACATTTTTCTCCAAAACTATAACAGATGCAAGCTTGTCCTGTTTGGTGGAGATGATATTTAATAAAATAAGTAGAAATCCACTAAAAGTTTTGTTTGGTTATCTTGCAATCCCGAGATAATCGTCTCCATGCTCCAAATCCATTTTAAAGCCATTTTTAAGGCATTTCGCGCATACATGAAATGAACACATTTTTCTCCAAAACTATAACAGATGCAAGCTTGTCCTGTTTGGTGGAGATGATATTTAATAAAATAAGTAGAAATCCACTAAAAGTTTTGTTTGGTTATCTTGCAATCCCGAGATAATCGTCTCCATGCTCCAAATCCATTTTAAAGCCATTTTAAGGCATTTCGCGCATACATGAAATGAACACATTTTTCTCCAAAACTATAACAGATGCAAGCTTGTCCTGTTTGGTGGAGATGATATTTAATAAAATAAGTAGAAATCCACTAAAAGTTTTGTTTGGTTATCTTGCAATCCCGAGATAATCGTCTCCATGCTCCAAATCCATTTTAAAGCCATTTTTAAGGCATTTCGCGCATACATGAAATGAACACATTTTTCTCCAAAACTATAACAGATGCAAGCTTGTCCTGTTTGGTGGAGATGATATTTAATAAAATAAGTAGAAATCCACTAAAAGTTTTGTTTGGTTATCTTGCAATCCCGAGATAATCGTCTCCATGCTCCAAATCCATTTTAAAGCCATTTTTAAGGCATTTCGCGCATACATGAAATGAACACATTTTTCTCCAAAACTATAACAGATGCAAGCTTGTCCTGTTTGGTGGAGATGATATTTAATAAAATAAGTAGAAATCCACTAAAAGTTTTGTTTGGTTATCTTGCAATCCCGAGATAATCGTCTCCATGCTCCAAATCCATTTTAAAGCCATTTTTAAGGCATTTCGCGCATACATGAAATGAACACATTTTTCTCCAAAACTATAACAGATGCAAGCTTGTCCTGTTTGGTGGAGATGATATTTAATAAAATAAGTAGAAATCCACTAAAAGTTTTGTTTGGTTATCTTGCAATCCCAAGATAATCGTCTCCATGCTCCAAATCCATTTTAAAGCCATTTTTAAGGCATTTCGCGCATACATGAAATGAACACATTTTTCTCCAAAACTATAACAGATGCAAGCTTGTCCTGTTTGGTGGAGATGATATTTAATAAAATAAGTAGAAATCCACTAAAAGTTTTGTTTGGTTATCTTGCAATCCCGAGATAATCGTCTCCATGCTCCAAATCCATTTTAAAGCCATTTTTAAGGCATTTCGCGCATACATGAAATGAACACATTTTTCTCCAAAACTATAACAGATGCAAGCTTGTCCTGTTTGGTGGAGATGATATTTAATAAAATAAGTAGAAATCCACTAAAAGTTTTGTTTGGTTATCTTGCAATCCCGAGATAATCGTCTCCATGCTCCAAATCCATTTTAAAGCCATTTTTAAGGCATTTCGCGCATACATGAAATGAACACATTTTTCTCCAAAACTATAACAGATGCAAGCTTGTCCTGTTTGGTGGAGATGATATTTAATAAAATAAGTAGAAATCCACTAAAAGTTTTGTTTGGTTATCTTGCAATCCCGAGATAATCGTCTCCATGCTCCAAATCCATTTTAAAGCCATTTTTAAGGCATTTCGCGCATACATGAAATGAACACATTTTTCTCCAAAACTATAACAGATGCAAGCTTGTCCTGTTTGGTGGAGATGATATTTAATAAAATAAGTAGAAATCCACTAAAAGTTTTGTTTGGTTATCTTGCAATCCCAAGATAATCGTCTCCATGCTCCAAATCCATTTTAAAGCCATTTTTAAGGCATTTCGCGCATACATGAAATGAACACATTTTTCTCCAAAACTATAACAGATGCAAGCTTGTCCTGTTTGGTGGAGATGATATTTAATAAAATAAGTAGAAATCCACTAAAAGTTTTGTTTGGTTATCTTGCAATCCCGAGATAATCGTCTCCATGCTCCAAATCCATTTTAAAGCCATTTTTAAGGCATTTCGCGCATACATGAAATGAACACATTTTTCTCCAAAACTATAACAGATGCAAGCTTGTCCTGTTTGGTGGAGATGATATTTAATAAAATAAGTAGAAATCCACTAAAAGTTTTGTTTGGTTATCTTGCAATCCCGAGATAATCGTCTCCATGCTCCAAATCCATTTTAAAGCCATTTTTAAGGCATTTCGCGCATACATGAAATGAACACATTTTTCTCCAAAACTATAACAGATGCAAGCTTGTCCTGTTTGGTGGAGATGATATTTAATAAAATAAGTAGAAATCCACTAAAAGTTTTGTTTGGTTATCTTGCAATCCCGAGATAATCGTCTCCATGCTCCAAATCCATTTTAAAGCCATTTTTAAGGCATTTCGCGCATACATGAAATGAACACATTTTTCTCCAAAACTATAACAGATGCAAGCTTGTCCTGTTTGGTGGAGATGATATTTAATAAAATAAGTAGAAATCCACTAAAAGTTTTGTTTGGTTATCTTGCAATCCCGAGATAATCGTCTCCATGCTCCAAATCCATTTTAAAGCCATTTTTAAGGCATTTCGCGCATACATGAAATGAACACATTTTTCTCCAAAACTATAACAGATGCAAGCTTGTCCTGTTTGGTGGAGATGATATTTAATAAAATAAGTAGAAATCCACTAAAAGTTTTGTTTGGTTATCTTGCAATCCCGAGATAATCGTCTCCATGCTCCAAATCCATTTTAAAGCCATTTTTAAGGCATTTCGCGCATACATGAAATGAACACATTTTTCTCCAAAACTATAACAGATGCAAGCTTGTCCTGTTTGGTGGAGATGATATTTAATAAAATAAGTAGAAATCCACTAAAAGTTTTGTTTGGTTATCTTGCAATCCCGAGATAATCGTCTCCATGCTCCAAATCCATTTTAAAGCCATTTCAAAGGCATTTTGCGCATACATGAAATGAACACATTTTTCTCCAAAACTATAACACATGCAAGCTTGTCCTGTTTGGTGGAGATGATATTTAATAAAATAAGTAGAAATCCACTAAAAGTTTTGTTTGGTTATCTTGCAATCCCGAGATAATCGTCTCCATGCTCCAAATCCATTTTAAAGCCATTTTTAAGGCATTTCGCGCATACATGAAATGAACACATTTTTCTCCAAAACTATAACAGATGCAAGCTTGTCCTGTTTGGTGGACATGATATTTAATAAAATAAGTAGAAATCCACTAAAAGTTTTGTTTGGTTATCTTGCAATCCCGAGATAATCGTCTCCATGCTCCAAATCCATTTTAAAGCCATTTTTAAGGCATTTCGCGCATACATGAAATGAACACATTTTTCTCCAAAACTATAACAGATGCAAGCTTGTCCTGTTTGGTGGAGATGATATTTAATAAAATAAGTAGAAATCCACTAAAAGTTTTGTTTGGTTATCTTGCAATCCCGAGATAATCGTCTCCATGCTCCAAATCCATTTTAAAGCCATTTTTAAGGCATTTCGCGCATACATGAAATGAACACATTTTTCTCCAAAACTATAACAGATGCAAGCTTGTCCTGTTTGGTGGAGATGATATTTAATAAAATAAGTAGAAATCCACTAAAAGTTTTGTTTGGTTATCTTGCAATCCCGAGATAATCGTCTCCATGCTCCAAATCCATTTTAAAGCCATTTTTAAGGCATTTCGCGCATACATGAAATGAACACATTTTTCTCCAAAACTATAACAGATGCAAGCTTGTCCTGTTTGGTGGAGATGATATTTAATAAAATAAGTAGAAATATACTAAAAGTTTTGTTTGGTTATCTTGCAATCCCGAGATAATCGTCTCCATGCTCCAAATCCATTTTAAAGCCATTTTTAAGGCATTTCGCGCATACATGAAATGAACACATTTTTCTCCAAAACTATAACAGATGCAAGCTTGTCCTGTTTGGTGGAGATGATATTTAATAAAATAAGTAGAAATCCACTAAAAGTTTTGTTTGGTTATCTTGCAATCCCGAGATAATCGTCTCCATGCTCCAAATCCATTTTAAAGCCATTTTTAAGGCATTTCGCGCATACATGAAATGAACACATTTTTCTCCAAAACTATAACAGATGCAAGCTTGTCCTGTTTGGTGGAGATAATATTTAATAAAATAAGTAGAAATCTACTAAAAGTTTCGTTTGTTTATATTGCCATCCTGAGATAATCGTCTCCATGCTCCAAATCCATTTTAAAGCCATTTCAAAGGCATTTTGCGCATACATGAAATGAACACATTTTTCTCCAAAACTATAACACATGCAAGCTTGTCCTGTTTGGTGGAGATGATATTTAATAAAATAAGTAGAAATCCACTAAAAGTTTTGTTTGGTTATCTTGCAATCCCGAGATAATCGTCTCCATGCTCCAAATCCATTTTAAAGCCATTTTTAAGGCATTTCGCGCATACATGAAATGAACACATTTTTCTCCAAAACTATAACAGATGCAAGCTTGTCCTGTTTGGTGGAGATAATATTTAATAAAATAAGTAGAAATCTACTAAAAGTTTCGTTTGTTTATATTGCCATCCTGAGATAATCGTCTCCATGCTCCAAATCCATTTTAAAGCCATTTCAAAGGCATTTTGCGCATACATGAAATGAACACATTTTTCTCCAAAACTATAACACATGCAAGCTTGTCCTGTTTGGTGGAGATGATATTTAATAAAATAAGTAGAAATCCACTAAAAGTTTTGTTTGGTTATCTTGCAATCCCGAGATAATCGTCTCCATGCTCCAAATCCATTTTAAAGCCATTTTTAAGGCATTTCGCGCATACATGAAATGAACACATTTTTCTCCAAAACTATAACAGATGCAAGCTTGTCCTGTTTGGTGGAGATGATATTTAATAAAATAAGTAGAAATCCACTAAAAGTTTTGTTTGGTTATCTTGCAATCCCGAGATAATCGTCTCCATGCTCCAAATCCATTTTAAAGCCATTTTTAAGGCATTTCGCGCATACATGAAATGAACACATTTTTCTCCAAAACTATAACAGATGCAAGCTTGTCCTGTTTGGTGGAGATGATATTTAATAAAATAAGTAGAAATCCACTAAAAGTTTTGTTTGGTTATCTTGCAATCCCGAGATAATCGTCTCCATGCTCCAAATCCATTTTAAAGCCATTTTTAAGGCATTTCGCGCATACATGAAATGAACACATTTTTCTCCAAAACTATAACAGATGCAAGCTTGTCCTGTTTGGTGGAGATAATATTTAATAAAATAAGTAGAAATCTACTAAAAGTTTCGTTTGTTTATATTGCCATCCTGAGATAATCGTCTCCATGCTCCAAATCCATTTTAAAGCCATTTCAAAGGCATTTTGCGCATACATGAAATGAACACATTTTTCTCCAAAACTATAACACATGCAAGCTTGTCCTGTTTGGTGGAGATGATATTTAATAAAATAAGTAGAAATCCACTAAAAGTTTTGTTTGGTTATCTTGCAATCCCGAGATAATCGTCTCCATGCTCCAAATCCATTTTAAAGCCATTTTTAAGGCATTTCGCGCATACATGAAATGAACACATTTTTCTCCAAAACTATAACAGATGCAAGCTTGTCCTGTTTGGTGGAGATAATATTTAATAAAATAAGTAGAAATCTACTAAAAGTTTCGTTTGTTTATATTGCCATCCTGAGATAATCGTCTCCATGCTCCAAATCCATTTTAAAGCCATTTCAAAGGCATTTTGCGCATACATGAAATGAACACATTTTTCTCCAAAACTATAACACATGCAAGCTTGTCCTGTTTGGTGGAGATGATATTTAATAAAATAAGTAGAAATCCACTAAAAGTTTTGTTTGGTTATCTTGCAATCCCGAGATAATCGTCTCCATGCTCCAAATCCATTTTAAAGCCATTTTTAAGGCATTTCGCGCATACATGAAATGAACACATTTTTCTCCAAAACTATAACAGATGCAAGCTTGTCCTGTTTGGTGGAGATGATATTTAATAAAATAAGTAGAAATCCACTAAAAGTTTTGTTTGGTTATCTTGCAATCCCGAGATAATCGTCTCCATGCTCCAAATCCATTTTAAAGCCATTTTTAAGGCATTTCGCGCATACATGAAATGAACACATTTTTCTCCAAAACTATAACAGATGCAAGCTTGTCCTGTTTGGTGGAGATGATATTTAATAAAATAAGTAGAAATCCACTAAAAGTTTTGTTTGGTTATCTTGCAATCCCGAGATAATCGTCTCCATGCTCCAAATCCATTTTAAAGCCATTTTTAAGGCATTTCGCGCATACATGAAATGAACACATTTTTCTCCAAAACTATAACAGATGCAAGCTTGTCCTGTTTGGTGGAGATGACATTTAATAAAATAAGTAGAAATCCACTAAAAGTTTTGTTTGGTTATCTTGCAATCCCGAGATAATCGTCTCCATGCTCCAAATCCATTTTAAAGCCATTTTTAAGGCATTTCGCGCATACATGAAATGAACACATTTTTCTCCAAAACTATAACAGATGCAAGCTTGTCCTGTTTGGTGGAGATGATATTTAATAAAATAAGTAGAAATCCACTAAAAGTTTTGTTTGGTTATCTTGCAATCCCGAGATAATCGTCTCCATGCTCCAAATCCATTTTAAAGCCATTTTTAAGGCATTTCGCGCATACATGAAATGAACACATTTTTCTCCAAAACTATAACAGATGCAAGCTTGTCCTGTTTGGTGGAGATGATATTTAATAAAATAAGTAGAAATCCACTAAAAGTTTTGTTTGGTTATCTTGCAATCCCGAGATAATCGTCTCCATGCTCCAAATCCATTTTAAAGCCATTTTTAAGGCATTTCGCGCATACATGAAATGAACACATTTTTCTCCAAAACTATAACAGATGCAAGCTTGTCCTGTTTGGTGGAGATAATATTTAATAAAATAAGTAGAAATCTACTAAAAGTTTCGTTTGTTTATATTGCCATCCTGAGATAATCGTCTCCATGCTCCAAATCCATTTTAAAGCCATTTCAAAGGCATTTTGCGCATACATGAAATGAACACATTTTTCTCCAAAACTATAACACATGCAAGCTTGTCCTGTTTGGTGGAGATGATATTTAATAAAATAAGTAGAAATCCACTAAAAGTTTTGTTTGGTTATCTTGCAATCCCGAGATAATCGTCTCCATGCTCCAAATCCATTTTAAAGCCATTTTTAAGGCATTTCGCGCATACATGAAATGAACACATTTTTCTCCAAAACTATAACAGATGCAAGCTTGTCCTGTTTGGTGGAGATAATATTTAATAAAATAAGTAGAAATCTACTAAAAGTTTCGTTTGTTTATATTGCCATCCTGAGATAATCGTCTCCATGCTCCAAATCCATTTTAAAGCCATTTCAAAGGCATTTTGCGCATACATGAAATGAACACATTTTTCTCCAAAACTATAACACATGCAAGCTTGTCCTGTTTGGTGGAGATGATATTTAATAAAATAAGTAGAAATCCACTAAAAGTTTTGTTTGGTTATCTTGCAATCCCGAGATAATCGTCTCCATGCTCCAAATCCATTTTAAAGCCATTTTTAAGGCATTTCGCGCATACATGAAATGAACACATTTTTCTCCAAAACTATAACAGATGCAAGCTTGTCCTGTTTGGTGGAGATGATATTTAATAAAATAAGTAGAAATCCACTAAAAGTTTTGTTTGGTTATCTTGCAATCCCGAGATAATCGTCTCCATGCTCCAAATCCATTTTAAAGCCATTTTTAAGGCATTTCGCGCATACATGAAATGAACACATTTTTCTCCAAAACTATAACAGATGCAAGCTTGTCCTGTTTGGTGGAGATGATATTTAATAAAATAAGTAGAAATCCACTAAAAGTTTTGTTTGGTTATCTTGCAATCCCGAGATAATCGTCTCCATGCTCCAAATCCATTTTAAAGCCATTTTTAAGGCATTTCGCGCATACATGAAATGAACACATTTTTCTCCAAAACTATAACAGATGCAAGCTTGTCCTGTTTGGTGGAGATGACATTTAATAAAATAAGTAGAAATCCACTAAAAGTTTTGTTTGGTTATCTTGCAATCCCGAGATAATCGTCTCCATGCTCCAAATCCATTTTAAAGCCATTTTTAAGGCATTTCGCGCATACATGAAATGAACACATTTTTCTCCAAAACTATAACAGATGCAAGCTTGTCCTGTTTGGTGGAGATGATATTTAATAAAATAAGTAGAAATCCACTAAAAGTTTTGTTTGGTTATCTTGCAATCCCGAGATAATCGTCTCCATGCTCCAAATCCATTTTAAAGCCATTTTTAAGGCATTTCGCGCATACATGAAATGAACACATTTTTCTCCAAAACTATAACAGATGCAAGCTTGTCCTGTTTGGTGGAGATGATATTTAATAAAATAAGTAGAAATCCACTAAAAGTTTTGTTTGGTTATCTTGCAATCCCGAGATAATCGTCTCCATGCTCCAAATCCATTTTAAAGCCATTTTTAAGGCATTTCGCGCATACATGAAATGAACACATTTTTCTCCAAAACTATAACAGATGCAAGCTTGTCCTGTTTGGTGGAGATAATATTTAATAAAATAAGTAGAAATCTACTAAAAGTTTCGTTTGTTTATATTGCCATCCTGAGATAATCGTCTCCATGCTCCAAATCCATTTTAAAGCCATTTCAAAGGCATTTTGCGCATACATGAAATGAACACATTTTTCTCCAAAACTATAACACATGCAAGCTTGTCCTGTTTGGTGGAGATGATATTTAATAAAATAAGTAGAAATCCACTAAAAGTTTTGTTTGGTTATCTTGCAATCCCGAGATAATCGTCTCCATGCTCCAAATCCATTTTAAAGCCATTTTTAAGGCATTTCGCTCATACATGAAATGAACACATTTTTCTCCAAAACTATAACAGATGCAAGCTTGTCCTGTTTGGTGGAGATGATATTTAATAAAATAAGTAGAAATCCACTAAAAGTTTTGTTTGGTTATCTTGCAATCCCGAGATAATCGTCTCCATGCTCCAAATCCATTTTAAAGCCATTTTTAAGGCATTTCGCGCATACATGAAATGAACACATTTTTCTCCAAAACTATAACAGATGCAAGCTTGTCCTGTTTGGTGGAGATAATATTTAATAAAATAAGTAGAAATCTACTAAAAGTTTCGTTTGTTTATATTGCCATCCTGAGATAATCGTCTCCATGCTCCAAATCCATTTTAAAGCCATTTCAAAGGCATTTTGCGCATACATGAAATGAACACATTTTTCTCCAAACCTATAACACATGCAAGCTTGTCCTGTTTGGTGGAGATGATATTTAATAAAATAAGTAGAAATCCACAAAAAGTTTTGTTTGGTTATCTTGCAATCCCGAGATAATCGTCTCCATGCTCCAAATCCATTTTAAAGCCATTTTAAAGGCATTTCGCGCATACATGAAATGAACACATTTTTCTCCAAAACTATAACAGATGCAAGCTTGTCCTGTTTGGTGGAGATGATATTTAATAAAATAAGTAGAAATCCACTAAAAGTTTTGTTTGGTTATCTTGCAATCCCGAGATAATCGTCTCCATGCTCCAAATCCATTTTAAAGCCATTTTTAAGGCATTTCGCGCATACATGAAATGAACACATTTTTCTCCAAAACTATAACAGATGCAAGCTTGTCCTGTTTGGTGGAGATAATATTTAATAAAATTAGTAGAAATCTACTAAAAGTTTCGTTTGTTTATATTGCCATCCTGAGATAATCGTCTCCATGCTCCAAATCCATTTTAAAGCCATTTCAAAGGCATTTTGCGCATACATGAAATGAACACATTTTTCTCCAAAACTATAACACATGCAAGCTTGTCCTGTTTGGTGGAGATGATATTTAATAAAATAAGTAGAAATCCACTAAAAGTTTTGTTTGGTTATCTTGCAATCCCGAGATAATCGTCTCCATGCTCCAAATCCATTTTAAAGCCATTTTTAAGGCATTTCGCGCATACATGAAATGAACACATTTTTCTCCAAAACTATAACAGATGCAAGCTTGTCCTGTTTAGTGGAGATAATATTTAATAAAATAAGTAGAAATCTACTAAAAGTTTCGTTTGTTTATATTGCCATCCTGAGATAATCGTCTCCATGCTCCAAATCCATTTTAAAGCCATTTCAAAGGCATTTTGCGCATACATGAAATGAACACATTTTTCTCCAAAACTATAACACATGCAAGCTTGTCCTGTTTGGTGGAGATGATATTTAATAAAATAAGTAGAAATCCACTAAAAGTTTTGTTTGGTTATCTTGCAATCCCGAGATAATCGTCTCCATGCTCCAAATCCATTTTAAAGCCATTTTTAAGGCATTTCGCGCATACATGAAATGAACACATTTTTCTCCAAAACTATAACAGATGCAAGCTTGTCCTGTTTGGTGGAGATAATATTTAATAAAATAAGTAGAAATCTACTAAAAGTTTCGTTTGTTTATATTGCCATCCTGAGATAATCGTCTCCATGCTCCAAATCCATTTTAAAGCCATTTCAAAGGCATTTTGCGCATACATGAAATGAACACATTTTTCTCCAAAACTATAACACATGCAAGCTTGTCCTGTTTGGTGGAGATGATATTTAATAAAATAAGTAGAAATCCACTAAAAGTTTTGTTTGGTTATCTTGCAATCCCGAGATAATCGTCTCCATGCTCCAAATCCATTTTAAAGCCATTTTTAAGGCATTTCGCGCATACATGAAATGAACACATTTTTCTCCAAAACTATAACAGATGCAAGCTTGTCCTGTTTGGTGGAGATGATATTTAATAAAATAAGTAGAAATCCACTAAAAGTTTTGTTTGGTTATCTTGCAATCCCGAGATAATCGTCTCCATGCTCCAAATCCATTTTAAAGCCATTTTTAAGGCATTTCGCGCATACATGAAATGAACACATTTTTCTCCAAAACTATAACAGATGCAAGCTTGTCCTGTTTGGTGGAGATGATATTTAATAAAATAAGTAGAAATCCACTAAAAGTTTTGTTTGGTTATCTTGCAATCCCGAGATAATCGTCTCCATGCTCCAAATCCATTTTAAAGCCATTTTTAAGGCATTTCGCGCATACATGAAATGAACACATTTTTCTCCAAAACTATAACAGATGCAAGCTTGTCCTGTTTGGTGGAGATGACATTTATTAAAATAAGTAGAAATCCACTAAAAGTTTTGTTTGGTTATCTTGCAATCCCGAGATAATCGTCTCCATGCTCCAAATCCATTTTAAAGCCATTTTTAAGGCATTTCGCGCATACATGAAATGAACACATTTTTCTCCAAAACTATAACAGATGCAAGCTTGTCCTGTTTGGTGGAGATAATATTTAATAAAATAAGTAGAAATCTACTAAAAGTTTCGTTTGTTTATATTGCCATCCTGAGATAATCGTCTCCATGCTCCAAATCCATTTTAAAGCCATTTCAAAGGCATTTTGCGCATACATGAAATGAACACATTTTTCTCCAAAACTATAACACATGCAAGCTTGTCCTGTTTGGTGGAGATGATATTTAATAAAATAAGTAGAAATCCACTAAAAGTTTTGTTTGGTTATCTTGCAATCCCGAGATAATCGTCTCCATGCTCCAAATCCATTTTAAAGCCATTTTTAAGGCATTTCGCGCATACATGAAATGAACACATTTTTCTCCAAAACTATAACAGATGCAAGCTTGTCCTGTTTGGTGGAGATGATATTTAATAAAATAAGTAGAAATCCACTAAAAGTTTTGTTTGGTTATCTTGCAATCCCGAGATAATCGTCTCCATGCTCCAAATCCATTTTAAAGCCATTTTTAAGGCATTTCGCGCATACATGAAATTAACACATTTTTCTCCAAAACTATAACAGATGCAAGCTTGTCCTGTTTGGTGGAGATAATATTTAATAAAATAAGTAGAAATCTACTAAAAGTTTCGTTTGTTTATATTGCCATCCTGAGATAATCGTCTCCATGCTCCAAATCCATTTTAAAGCCATTTCAAAGGCATTTTGCGCATACATGAAATGAACACATTTTTCTCCAAAACTATAACACATGCAAGCTTGTCCTGTTTGGTGGAGATGATATTTAATAAAATAAGTAGAAATCCACTAAAAGTTTTGTTTGGTTATCTTGCAATCCCGAGATAATCGTCTCCATGCTCCAAATCCATTTTAAAGCCATTTTTAAGGCATTTCGCGCATACATGAAATGAACACATTTTTCTCCAAAACTATAACAGATGCAAGCTTGTCCTGTTTGGTGGAGATGATATTTAATAAAATAAGTAGAAATCCACTAAAAGTTTTGTTTGGTTATCTTGCAATCCCGAGATAATCGTCTCCATGCTCCAAATCCATTTTAAAGCAATTTTTAAGGCATTTCGCGCATACATGAAATGAACACATTTTTCTCCAAAACTATAACAGATGCAAGCTTGTCCTGTTTGGTGGAGATGATATTTAATACAATAAGTAGAAATCCACTAAAAGTTTTGTTTGGTTATCTTGCAATCCCGAGATAATCGTCTCCATGCTCCAAATCCATTTTAAAGCCATTTCAAAGGCATTTTGCGCATACATGAAATGAACACATTTTTCTCCAAAACTATAACACATGCAAGCTTGTCCTGTTTGGTGGAGATTATATTTAATAAAATAAGTAGAAATCCACTAAAAGTTTTGTTTGGTTATCTTGCAATCCCGAGATAATCGTCTCCATGCTCCAAATCCATTTTAAAGCCATTTTAAGGCATTTCGCGCATACATGAAATGAACACATTTTTCTCCAAAACTATAACAGATGCAAGCTTGTCCTGTTTGGTGGAGATGATATTTAATAAAATAAGTAGAAATCCACTAAAAGTTTTGTTTGGTTATCTTGCAATCCCGAGATAATCGTCTCCATGCTCCAAATCCATTTTAAAGCCATTTCAAAGGCATTTTGCGCATACATGAAATGAACACATTTTTCTCCAAAACTATAACACATGCAAGCTTGTCCTGTTTGGTGGAGATGATATTTAATAAAATAAGTAGAAATCCACTAAAAGTTTTGTTTGGTTATCTTGCAATCCCGAGATAATCGTCTCCATGCTCCAAATCCATTTTAAAGCCATTTTTAAGGCATTTCGCGCATACATGAAATTAACACATTTTTCTCCAAAACTATAACAGATGCAAGCTTGTCCTGTTTGGTGGAGATGATATTTAATAAAATAAGTAGAAATCCACTAAAAGTTTTGTTTGGTTGTCTTGCAATCCCGAGATAATCGTCTCCATGCTCCAAATCCATTTTAAAGCCATTTTTAAGGCATTTCGCGCATACATGAAATGAACACATTTTTCTCCAAAACTATAACAGATGCAAGCTTGTCCTGTTTGGTGGAGATGATATTTAATAAAATAAGTAGAAATCCACTAAAAGTTTTGTTTGGTTATATTGCAATCCCGAGATAATCGTCTCCATGCTCCAAATCCATTTTAAAGCCATTTTTAAGGCATTTCGCGCATACATGAAATGAACACAATTTTCTCCAAAACTATAACAGATGCAAGCTTGTCCTGTTTGGTGGAGATGATATTTAATAAAATAAGTAGAAATCCACTAAAAGTTTTGTTTGGTTATCTTGCAATCCCGAGATAATCGTCTCCATGCTCCAAATCCATTTTAAAGCCATTTTTAAGGCATTTCGCGCATACATGAAATGAACACATTTTTCTCCAAAACTATAACAGATGCAAGCTTGTCCTGTTTGGTGGAGATGATATTTAATAAAATAAGTAGAAATCCACTAAAAGTTTTGTTTGGTTATCTTGCAATCCCGAGATAATCGTCTCCATGCTCCAAATCCATTTTAAAGCCATTTTTAAGGCATTTCGCGCATACATGAAATGAGCACATTTTTCTCCAAAACTATAACAGATGCAAGCTTGTCCTGTTTGGTGGAGATGATATTTAATAAAATAAGTAGAAATCCACTAAAAGTTTTGTTTGGTTATCTTGCAATCCCGAGATAATCGTCTCCATGCTCCAAATCCATTTTAAAGCCATTTTTAAGGCATTTCGCGCATACATGAAATGAACACATTTTTCTCCAAAACTATAACAGATGCAAGCTTGTCCTGTTTGGTGGAGATGATATTTAATAAAATAAGTAGAAATCCACTAAAAGTTTTGTTTGGTTATATTGCAATCCCGAGATAATCGTCTCCATGCTCCAAATCCATTTTAAAGCCATTTTTAAGGCATTTCGCGCATACATGAAATGAACACATTTTTCTCCAAAACTATAACAGATGCAAGCTTGTCCTGTTTGGTGGAGATGATATTTAATAAAATAAGTAGAAATCCACTAAAAGTTTTGTTTGGTTATCTTGCAATCCCGAGATAATCGTCTCCATGCTCCAAATCCATTTTAAAGCCATTTTTAAGGCATTTCGTGCATACATGAAATGAACACATTTTTCTCCAAAACTATAACAGATGCAAGCTTGTCCAGTTTGGTGGAGATGATATTTAATAAAATAAGTAGAAATCCACTAAAAGTTTTGTTTGGTTATCTTGCAATCCCGAGATAATCGTCTCCATGCTCCAAATCCATTTTAAAGCCATTTTTAAGGCATTTCGCGCATACATGAAATGAACACATTTTTCTCCAAAACTATAACAGATGCAAGCTTGTCCTGTTTGGTGGAGATGATATTTAATAAAATAAGTAGAAATCCACTAAAAGTTTTGTTTGGTTATCTTGCAATCCCGAGATAATCGTCTCCATGCTCCAAATCCATTTTAAAGCCATTTTTAAGGCATTTCGCGCATACATGAAATGAGCACATTTTTCTCCAAAACTATAACAGATGCAAGCTTGTCCTGTTTGGTGGAGATGATATTTAATAAAATAAGTAGAAATCCACTAAAAGTTTTGTTTGGTTATCTTGCAATCCCGAGATAATCGTCTCCATGCTCCAAATCCATTTTAAAGCCATTTTTAAGGCATTTCGCGCATACATGAAATGAACACATTTTTCTCCAAAACTATAACAGATGCAAGCTTGTCCTGTTTGGTGGAGATGATATTTAATAAAATAAGTAGAAATCCACTAAAAGTTTTGTTTGGTTATATTGCAATCCCGAGATAATCGTCTCCATGCTCCAAATCCATTTTAAAGCCATTTTTAAGGCATTTCGCGCATACATGAAATGAACACATTTTTCTCCAAAACTATAACAGATGCAAGCTTGTCCTGTTTGGTGGAGATGATATTTAATAAAATAAGTAGAAATCCACTAAAAGTTTTGTTTGGTTATCTTGCAATCCCGAGATAATCGTCTCCATGCTCCAAATCCATTTTAAAGCCATTTTTAAGGCATTTCGTGCATACATGAAATGAACACATTTTTCTCCAAAACTATAACAGATGCAAGCTTGTCCAGTTTGGTGGAGATGATATTTAATAAAATAAGTAGAAATCCACTAAAAGTTTTGTTTGGTTATCTTGCAATCCCGAGATAATCGTCTCCATGCTCCAAATCCATTTTAAAGCCATTTTTAAGGCATTTCGCGCATACATGAAATGAACACATTTTTCTCCAAAACTATAACAGATGCAAGCTTGTCCTGTTTGGTGGAGATGATATTTAATAAAATAAGTAGAAATCCACTAAAAGTTTTGTTTGGTTATCTTGCAATCCCGAGATAATCGTCTCCATGCTCCAAATCCATTTTAAAGCCATTTTTAAGGCATTTCGCGCATACATGAAATGAACACATTTTTCTCCAAAACTATAACAGATGCAAGCTTGTCCTGTTTGGTGGAGATGATATTTAATAAAATAAGTAGAAATCCACTAAAAGTTTTGTTTGGTTATCTTGCAATCCCGAGATAATCGTCTCCATGCTCCAAATCCATTTTAAAGCCATTTTTAAGGCATTTCGCGCATACATGAAATGAACACATTTTTCTCCAAAACTATAACAGATGCAAGCTTGTCCTGTTTGGTGGAGATAATATTTAATAAAATAAGTAGAAATCTACTAAAAGTTTCGTTTGTTTATATTGCCATCCTGAGATAATCGTCTCCATGCTCCAAATCCATTTTAAAGCCATTTCAAAGGCATTTTGCGCATACATGAAATGAACACATTTTTCTCCAAAACTATAACACATGCAAGCTTGTCCTGTTTGGTGGAGATGATATTTAATAAAATAAGTAGAAATCCACTAAAAGTTTTGTTTGGTTATCTTGCAATCCCGAGATAATCGTCTCCATGCTCCAAATCCATTTTAAAGCCATTTTTAAGGCATTTCGCGCATACATGAAATGAACACATTTTTCTCCAAAACTATAACAGATGCAAGCTTGTCCTGTTTGGTGGAGATGATATTTAATAAAATAAGTAGAAATCCACTAAAAGTTTTGTTTGGTTATCTTGCAATCCCGAGATAATCGTCTCCATGCTCCTTATCCAATTTAAAGCCATTTTTAAGGCATTTCGCGCATACATGAAATGAACACATTTTTCTCCAAAACTATAACAGATGCAAGCTTGTCCTGTTTGGTGGAGATGATATTTAATAAAATAAGTAGAAATCCACTAAAAGTTTTGTTTGGTTATCTTGCAATCCCGAGATAATCGTCTCCATGCTCCAAATCCATTTTAAAGCCATTTTTAAGGCATTTCGCGCATACATGAAATGAACACATTTTTCTCCAAAACTATAACACATGCAAGCTTGTCCTGTTTGGTGGAGATGATATTTAATAAAATAAGTAGAAATCCACTAAAAGTTTTGTTTGGTTATCTTGCAATCCCGAGATAACCGTCTCCATGCTCCAAATCCATTTTAAAGCCATTTTTAAGGCATTTCGCGCATACATGAAATGAACACATTTTTCTCCAAAACTATAACAGATGCAAGCTTGTCCTGTTTGGTGGAGATGATATTTAATAAAATAAGTAGAAATCCACTAAAAGTTTTGTTTGGTTATATTGCAATCCCGAGATAATCGTCTCCATGCTCCAAATCCATTTTAAAGCCATTTTTAAGGCATTTCGCGCATACATGAAATGAACACATTTTTCTCCAAAACTATAACAGATGCAAGCTTGTCCTGTTTGGTGGAGATGATATTTAATAAAATAAGTAGAAATCCACTAAAAGTTTTGTTTGGTTATCTTGCAATCCCGAGATAATCGTCTCCATGCTCCAAATCCATTTTAAAGCCATTTTTAAGGCATTTCGCGCATACATGAAATGAACACATTTTTCTCCAAAACTATAACAGATGCAAGCTTGTCCTGTTTGGTGGAGATGATATTTAATAAAATAAGTAGAAATCCACTAAAAGTTTTGTTTGGTTATCTTGCAATCCCGAGATAATCGTCTCCATGCTCCAAATCCATTTTAAAGCCATTTTTAAGGCATTTCGCGCATACATGAAATGAACACATTTTTCTCCAAAACTATAACAGATGCAAGCTTGTCCTGTTTGGTGGAGATGATATTTAATAAAATAAGTAGAAATCCACTAAAAGTTTTGTTTGGTTATCTTGCAATCCCGAGATAATCGTCTCCATGCTCCAAATCCATTTTAAAGCCATTTTTAAGGCATTTCGCGCATACATGAAATGAACACATTTTTCTCCAAAACTATAACAGATGCAAGCTTGTCCTGTTTGGTGGAGATAATATTTAATAAAATAAGTAGAAATCTACTAAAAGTTTCGTTTGTTTATATTGCCATCCTGAGATAATCGTCTCCATGCTCCAAATCCATTTTAAAGCCATTTCAAAGGCATTTTGCGCATACATGAAATGAACACATTTTTCTCCAAAACTATAACACATGCAAGCTTGTCCTGTTTGGTGGAGATGATATTTAATAAAATAAGTAGAAATCCACTAAAAGTTTTGTTTGGTTATCTTGCAATCCCGAGATAATCGTCTCCATGCTCCAAATCCATTTTAAAGCCATTTTTAAGGCATTTCGCGCATACATGAAATGAACACATTTTTCTCCAAAACTATAACAGATGCAAGCTTGTCCTGTTTGGTGGAGATGATATTTAATAAAATAAGTAGAAATCCACTAAAAGTTTTGTTTGGTTATCTTGCAATCCCGAGATAATCGTCTCCATGCTCCTTATCCAATTTAAAGCCATTTTAAGGCATTTCGCGCATACATGAAATGAACACATTTTTCTCCAAAACTATAACAGATGCAAGCTTGTCCTGTTTGGTGGAGATGATATTTAATAAAATAAGTAGAAATCCACTAAAAGTTTTGTTTGGTTATCTTGCAATCCCGAGATAATCGTCTCCATGCTCCAAATCCATTTTAAAGCCATTTTTAAGGCATTTCGCGCATACATGAAATGAACACATTTTTCTCCAAAACTATAACACATGCAAGCTTGTCCTGTTTGGTGGAGATGATATTTAATAAAATAAGTAGAAATCCACTAAAAGTTTTGTTTGGTTATCTTGCAATCCCGAGATAATCGTCTCCATGCTCCAAATCCATTTTAAAGCCATTTTTAAGGCATTTCGCGCATACATGAAATGAACACATTTTTCTCCAAAACTATAACAGATGCAAGCTTGTCCTGTTTGGTGGAGATGATATTTAATAAAATAAGTAGAAATCCACTAAAAGTTTTGTTTGGTTATATTGCAATCCCGAGATAATCGTCTCCATGCTCCAAATCCATTTTAAAGCCATTTTTAAGGCATTTCGCGCATACATGAAATGAACACATTTTTCTCCAAAACTATAACAGATGCAAGCTTGTCCTGTTTGGTGGAGATGATATTTAATAAAATAAGTAGAAATCCACTAAAAGTTTTGTTTGGTTATCTTGCAATCCCGAGATAATCGTCTCCATGCTCCAAATCCATTTTAAAGCCATTTTTAAGGCATTTCGCGCATACATGAAATGAACACATTTTTCTCCAAAACTATAACAGATGCAAGCTTGTCCTGTTTGGTGGAGATGATATTTAATAAAATAAGTAGAAATCCACTAAAAGTTTTGTTTGGTTATCTTGCAATCCCGAGATAATCGTCTCCATGCTCCAAATCCATTTTAAAGCCATTTTTAAGGCATTTCGCGCATACATGAAATGAACACATTTTTCTCCAAAACTATAACAGATGCAAGCTTGTCCTGTTTGGTGGAGATGATATTTAATAAAATAAGTAGAAATCCACTAAAAGTTTTGTTTGGTTATCTTGCAATCCCGAGATAATCGTCTCCATGCTCCAAATCCATTTTAAAGCCATTTTTAAGGCATTTCGCGCATACATGAAATGAACACATTTTTCTCCAAAACTATAACAGATGCAAGCTTGTCCTGTTTGGTGGAGATGATATTTAATAAAATAAGTAGAAATCCACTAAAAGTTTTGTTTGGTTATATTGCAATCCCGAGATAATCGTCTCCGTGCTCCAAATCCATTTTAAAGCCATTTTTAAGGCATTTCGCGCATACATGAAATGAACACATTTTTCTCCAAAACTATAACAGATGCAAGCTTGTCCTGTTTGGTGGACATGATATTTAATAAAATAAGTAGAAATCCACTAAAAGTTTTGTTTGGTTATCTTGCAATCCCGAGATAATCGTCTCCATGCTCCAAATCCATTTTAAAGCCATTTTTAAGGCATTTCGCGCATACATGAAATGAACACATTTTTCTCCAAAACTATAACAGATGCAAGCTTGTCCTCTTTGGTGGAGATAATATTTAATAAAATAAGTAGAAATCTACTAAAAGTTTCGTTTGTTTATATTGCCATCCTGAGATAATCGTCTCCATGCTCCAAATCCATTTTAAAGCCATTTCAAAGGCATTTTGCGCATACATGAAATGAACACATTTTTCTCCAAAACTATAACACATGCAAGCTTGTCCTGTTTGGTGGAGATGATATTTAATAAAATAAGTAGAAATCCACTAAAAGTTTTGTTTGGTTATCTTGCAATCCCGAGATAATCGTCTCCATGCTCCAAATCCATTTTAAAGCCATTTTTAAGGCATTTCGCGCATACATGAAATGAACACATTTTTCTCCAAAACTATAACAGATGCAAGCTTGTCCTGTTTGGTGGAGATGATATTTAATAAAATAAGTAGAAATCCACTAAAAGTTTTGTTTGGTTATCTTGCAATCCCGAGATAATCGTCTCCATGCTCCAAATCCATTTTAAAGCCATTTTTAAGGCATTTCGCGCATACATGAAATGAACACATTTTTCTCCAAAACTATAACAGATGCAAGCTTGTCCTGTTTGGTGGAGATGATATTTAATAAAATAAGTAGAAATCCACTAAAAGTTTTGTTTGGTTATCTTGCAATCCCGAGATAATCGTCTCCATGCTCCAAATCCATTTTAAAGCCATTTTTAAGGCATTTCGCGCATACATGAAATGAACACATTTTTCTCCAAAACTATAACAGATGCAAGCTTGTCCTGTTTGGTGGAGATGATATTTAATAAAATAAGTAGAAATCCACTAAAAGTTTTGTTTGGTTATCTTGCAATCCCGAGATAATCGTCTCCATGCTCCAAATCCATTTTAAAGCCATTTTTAAGGCATTTCGCGCATACATGAAATGAACACATTTTTCTCCAAAACTATAACAGATGCAAGCTTGTCCTGTTTGGTGGAGATGATATTTAATAAAATAAGTAGAAATCCACTAAAAGTTTTGTTTGGTTATCTTGCAATCCCGAGATAATCGTCTCCATGCTCCAAATCCATTTTAAAGCCATTTTTAAGGCATTTCGCGCATACATGAAATGAACACATTTTTCTCCAAAACTATAACAGATGCAAGCTTGTCCTGTTTGGTGGAGATGATATTTAATAAAATAAGTAGAAATCCACTAAAAGTTTTGTTTGGTTATCTTGCAATCCCGAGATAATCGTCTCCATGCTCCAAATCCATTTTAAAGCCATTTTTAAGGCATTTCGCGCATACATGAAATGAACACATTTTTCTCCAAAACTATAACAGATGCAAGCTTGTCCTGTTTGGTGGAGATAATATTTAATAAAATAAGTAGAAATCTACTAAAAGTTTCGTTTGTTTATATTGCCATCCTGAGATAATCGTCTCCATGCTCCAAATCCATTTTAAAGCCATTTTTAAGGCATTTCGCGCATACATGAAATGAACACATTTTTCTCCAAAACTATAACAGATGCAAGCTTGTCCTGTTTGGTGGAGATGATATTTAATAAAATAAGTAGAAATCCACTAAAAGTTTTGTTTGGTTATCTTGCAATCCCGAGATAATCGTCTCCATGCTCCAAATCCATTTTAAAGCCATTTTTAAGGCATTTCGCGCATACATGAAATGAACACATTTTTCTCCAAAACTATAACAGATGCAAGCTTGTCCTGTTTGGTGGAGATGATATTTAATAAAATAAGTAGAAATCCACTAAAAGTTTTGTTTGGTTATCTTGCAATCCCGAGATAATCGTCTCCATGCTCCAAATCCATTTTAAAGCCATTTTTAAGGCATTTCGCGCATACATGAAATGAACACATTTTTCTCCAAAACTATAACAGATGCAAGCTTGTCCTGTTTGGTGGAGATAATATTTAATAAAATAAGTAGAAATCTACTAAAAGTTTCGTTTGTTTATATTGCCATCCTGAGATAATCGTCTCCATGCTCCAAATCCATTTTAAAGCCATTTTTAAGGCATTTCGCGCATACATGAAATGAACACATTTTTCTCCAAAACTATAACAGATGCAAGCTTGTCCTGTTTGGTGGAGATGATATTTAATAAAATAAGTAGAATACCACTAAAAGTTTTGTTTGGTTATCTTGCAATCCCGAGATAATCGTCTCCATGCTCCAAATCCATTTTAAAGCCATTTTTAAGGCATTTCGCGCATACATGAAATGAATACATTTTTCTCCAAAACTATAACAGATGCAAGCTTGTCCTGTTTGGTGGAGATGATATTTAATAAAATAAGTAGAAATCCACTAAAAGTTTTGTTTGGTTATATTGCAATCCCGAGATAATCGTCTCCATGCTCCAAATCCATTTTAAAGCCATTTTTAAGGCATTTCGCGCATACATGAAATGAACACATTTTTCTCCAAAACTATAACAGATGCAAGCTTGTCCTGTTTGGTGGAGATGATATTTAATAAAATAAGTAGAAATCCACTAAAAGTTTTGTTTGGTTATCTTGCAATCCCGAGATAATCGTCTCCATGCTCCAAATCCATTTTAAAGCCATTTTTAAGGCATTTCGCGCATACATGAAATGAACACATTTTTCTCCAAAACTATAACAGATGCAAGCTTGTCCTGTTTGGTGGAGATAATATTTAATAAAATAAGTAGAAATCTACTAAAAGTTTCGTTTGTTTATATTGCCATCCTGAGATAATCGTCTCCATGCTCCAAATCCATTTTAAAGCCATTTCAAAGGCATTTTGCGCATACATGAAATGAACACATTTTTCTCCAAAACTATAACACATGCAAGCTTGTCCTGTTTGGTGGAGATGATATTTAATAAAATAAGTAGAAATCCACTAAAAGTTTTGTTTGGTTATCTTGCAATCTTGAGATAATCGTCTCCATGCTCCAAATCCATTTTAAAGCCATTTTTAAGGCATTTCGCGCATACATGAAATGAACACATTTTTCTCCAAAACTATAACAGATGCAAGCTTGTCCTGTTTGGTGGAGATGATATTTAATTTAATAAAATAAGTAGAAATCTACTAAAAGTTTCGTTTGTTTATATTGCCATCCTGAGATAATCGTCTCCATGCTCCAAATCCATTTTAAAGCCATTTTTAAGGCATTTCGCGCATACATGAAATGAACACATTTTTCTCCAAAACTATAACAGATGCAAGCTTGTCCTGTTTGGTGGAGATGATATTTAATAAAATAAGTAGAAATCCACTAAAAGTTTTGTTTGGTTATCTTGCAATCCCGAGATAATCGTCTCCATGCTCCAAATCCATTTTAAAGCCATTTTTAAGGCATTTCGCGCATACATGAAATGAACACATTTTTCTCCAAAACTATAACAGATGCAAGCTTGTCCTGTTTGGTGGAGATGATATTTAATAAAATAAGTAGAAATCCACTAAAAGTTTTGTTTGGTTATATTGCAATCCCGAGATAATCGTCTCCATGCTCCAAATCCATTTTAAAGCCATTTTTAAGGCATTTCGCGCATACATGAAATGAACACATTTTTCTCCAAAACTATAACAGATGCAAGCTTGTCCTGTTTGGTGGAGATGATATTTAATAAAATAAGTAGAAATCCACTAAAAGTTTTGTTTGGTTATCTTGCAATCCCGAGATAATCGTCTCCATGCTCCAAATCCATTTTAAAGCCATTTTTAAGGCATTTCGCGCATACATGAAATGAACACATTTTTCTCCAAAACTATAACAGATGCAAGCTTGTCCTGTTTGGTGGAGATAATATTTAATAAAATAAGTAGAAATCTACTAAAAGTTTCGTTTGTTTATATTGCCATCCTGAGATAATCGTCTCCATGCTCCAAATCCATTTTAAAGCCATTTCAAAGGCATTTTGCGCATACATGAAATGAACACATTTTTCTCCAAAACTATAACACATGCAAGCTTGTCCTGTTTGGTGGAGATGATATTTAATAAAATAAGTAGAAATCCACTAAAAGTTTTGTTTGGTTATCTTGCAATCCCGAGATAATCGTCTCCATGCTCCAAATCCATTTTAAAGCCATTTTTAAGGCATTTTGCGCATACATGAAATGAACACATTTTTCTCCAAAACTATAACAGATGCAAGCTTGTCCTGTTTGGTGGAGATGATATTTAATAAAATAAGTAGAAATCCACTAAAAGTTTTGTTTGGTTATCTTGCAATCCCGAGATAATCGTCTCCATGCTCCAAATCCATTTTAAAGCCATTTTTAAGGCATTTCGCGCATACATGAAATGAACACATTTTTCTCCAAAACTATAACAGATGCAAGCTTGTCCTGTTTGGTGGAGATGATATTTAATAAAATAAGTAGAAATCCACTAAAAGTTTTGTTTGGTTATCTTGCAATCCCGAGATAATCGTCTCCATGCTCCAAATCCATTTTAAAGCCATTTTTAAGGCATTTCGCGCATACATGAAATGAACACATTTTTCTCCAAAACTATAACACATGCAAGCTTGTCCTGTTTGGTGGAGATGATATTTAATAAAATAAGTAGAAATCCACTAAAAGTTTTGTTTGGTTATCTTGCAATCCCGAGATAATCGTCTCCATGCTCCAAATCCATTTTAAAGCCATTTTTAAGGCATTTCGCGCATACATGAAATGAACACATTTTTCTCCAAAACTATAACAGATGCAAGCTTGTCCTGTTTGGTGGAGATGATATTTAATTTAATAAAATAAGTAGAAATCTACTAAAAGTTTCGTTTGTTTATATTGCCATCCTGAGATAATCGTCTCCATGCTCCAAATCCATTTTAAAGCCATTTTTAAGGCATTTCGCGCATACATGAAATGAACACATTTTTCTCCAAAACTATAACAGATGCAAGCTTGTCCTGTTTGGTGGAGATGATATTTAATAAAATAAGTAGAAATCCACTAAAAGTTTTGTTTGGTTATCTTGCAATCCCGAGATAATCGTCTCCATGCTCCAAATCCATTTTAAAGCCATTTTTAAGGCATTTCGCGCATACATGAAATGAACACATTTTTCTCCAAAACTATAACAGATGCAAGCTTGTCCTGTTTGGTGGAGATGATATTTAATAAAATAAGTAGAAATCCACTAAAAGTTTTGTTTGGTTATATTGCAATCCCGAGATAATCGTCTCCATGCTCCAAATCCATTTTAAAGCCATTTTTAAGGCATTTCGCGCATACATGAAATGAACACATTTTTCTCCAAAACTATAACAGATGCAAGCTTGTCCTGTTTGGTGGAGATGATATTTAATAAAATAAGTAGAAATCCACTAAAAGTTTTGTTTGGTTATCTTGCAATCCCGAGATAATCGTCTCCATGCTCCAAATCCATTTTAAAGCCATTTTTAAGGCATTTCGCGCATACATGAAATGAACACATTTTTCTCCAAAACTATAACAGATGCAAGCTTGTCCTGTTTGGTGGAGATAATATTTAATAAAATAAGTAGAAATCTACTAAAAGTTTCGTTTGTTTATATTGCCATCCTGAGATAATCGTCTCCATGCTCCAAATCCATTTTAAAGCCATTTCAAAGGCATTTTGCGCATACATGAAATGAACACATTTTTCTCCAAAACTATAACACATGCAAGCTTGTCCTGTTTGGTGGAGATGATATTTAATAAAATAAGTAGAAATCCACTAAAAGTTTTGTTTGGTTATCTTGCAATCCCGAGATAATCGTCTCCATGCTCCAAATCCATTTTAAAGCCATTTTTAAGGCATTTTGCGCATACATGAAATGAACACATTTTTCTCCAAAACTATAACAGATGCAAGCTTGTCCTGTTTGGTGGAGATGATATTTAATAAAATAAGTAGAAATCCACTAAAAGTTTTGTTTGGTTATCTTGCAATCCCGAGATAATCGTCTCCATGCTCCAAATCCATTTTAAAGCCATTTTTAAGGCATTTCGCGCATACATGAAATGAACACATTTTTCTCCAAAACTATAACAGATGCAAGCTTGTCCTGTTTGGTGGAGATGATATTTAATAAAATAAGTAGAAATCCACTAAAAGTTTTGTTTGGTTATCTTGCAATCCCGAGATAATCGTCTCCATGCTCCAAATCCATTTTAAAGCCATTTTTAAGGCATTTCGCGCATACATGAAATGAACACATTTTTCTCCAAAACTATAACACATGCAAGCTTGTCCTGTTTGGTGGAGATGATATTTAATAAAATAAGTAGAAATCCACTAAAAGTTTTGTTTGGTTATCTTGCAATCCCGAGATAATCGTCTCCATGCTCCAAATCCATTTTAAAGCCATTTTTAAGGCATTTCGCGCATACATGAAATGAACACATTTTTCTCCAAAACTATAACAGATGCAAGCTTGTCCTGTTTGGTGGAGATGATATTTAATAAAATAAGTAGAAATCCACTAAAAGTTTTGTTTGGTTATATTGCAATCCCGAGATAATCGTCTCCATGCTCCAAATCCATTTTAAAGCCATTTTTAAGGCATTTCGCGCATACATGAAATGAACACATTTTTCTCCAAAACTATAACAGATGCAAGCTTGTCCTGTTTGGTGGAGATGATATTTAATAAAATAAGTAGAAATCCACTAAAAGTTTTGTTTGGTTATCTTGCAATCCCGAGATAATCGTCTCCATGCTCCAAATCCATTTTAAAGCCATTTTTAAGGCATTTCGCGCATACATGAAATGAACACATTTTTCTCCAAAACTATAACAGATGCAAGCTTGTCCTGTTTGGTGGAGATGATATTTAATAAAATAAGTAGAAATCCACTAAAAGTTTTGTTTGGTTATCTTGCAATCCCGAGATAATCGTCTCCATGCTCCAAATCCATTTTAAAGCCATTTTTAAGGCATTTCGCGCATACATGAAATGAACACATTTTTCTCCAAAACTATAACAGATGCAAGCTTGTCCTGTTTGGTGGAGATAATATTTAATAAAATAAGTAGAAATCTACTAAAAGTTTCGTTTGTTTATATTGCCATCCTGAGATAATCGTCTCCATGCTCCAAATCCATTTTAAAGCCATTTCAAAGGCATTTTGCGCATACATGAAATGAACACATTTTTCTCCAAAACTATAACAGATGCAAGCTTGTCCTGTTTGGTGGAGATGATATTTAATAAAATAAGTAGAAATCCACTAAAAGTTTTGTTTGGTTATCTTGCAATCCCGAGATAATCGTCTCCATGCTCCAAATCCATTTTAAAGCCATTTTTAAGGCATTTCGCGCATACATGAAATGAACACATTTTTCTCCAAAACTATAACAGATGCAAGCTTGTCCTGTTTGGTGGAGATGATATTTAATAAAATAAGTAGAAATCCACTAAAAGTTTTGTATGGTTATCTTGCAATCCCGAGATAATCGTCTCCATGCTCCAAATCCATTTTAAAGCCATTTTTAAGGCATTTCGCGCATACATGAAATGAACACATTTTTCTCCAAAACTATAACAGATGCAAGCTTGTCCTGTTTGGTGGAGATGATATTTAATAAAATAAGTAGAAATCCACTAAAAGTTTTGTATGGTTATCTTGCAATCCCGAGATAATCGTCTCCATGCTCCAAATCCATTTTAAAGCCATTTTTAAGGCATTTCGCGCATACATGAAATGAACACATTTTTCTCCAAAACTATAACAGATGCAAGCTTGTCCTGTTTGGTGGAGATGATATTTAATAAAATAAGTAGAAATCCACTAAAAGTTTTGTTTGGTTATCTTGCAATCCCGAGATAATCGTCTCCATGCTCCAAATCCATTTTAAAGCCATTTTTAAGGCATTTCGCGCATACATGAAATGAACACATTTTTCTCCAAAACTATAACAGATGCAAGCTTGTCCTGTTTGGTGGAGATGATATTTAATAAAATAAGTAGAAATCCACTAAAAGTTTTGTTTGGTTATCTTGCAATCCCGAGATAATCGTCTCCATGGTCCAAATCCATTTTAAAGCCATTTTTAAGGCATTTCGCGCATACATGAAATGAGCACATTTTTCTCCAAAACTATAAAAGATGCAAGCTTGTCCTGTTTGGTGGAGATGATATTCAATAAAATGAGTAGAAATCCACTAAAAGTTTTGTTTGGTTATATTGCAATCCCGAGATAATCGTCTCCATGCTCCAAATCCATTTTAAAGCCATTTTTAAGGCATTTCGCGCATACATGAAATGAACACATTTTTCTCCAAAACTATAACAGATGCAAGCTTGTCCTGTTTGGTGGAGATGATATTTAATGAAATAAGGAGAAATCCACTAAAAGTTTTGTTTGGTTATCTTGCAATCCCGAGATAATCGTCTCCATGCTCCAAATCCATTTTAAAGCCATTTTTAAGGCATTTCGCGCATACATGAAATGAACACATTTTTCTCCAAAACTATAACAGATGCAAGCTTGTCCTGTTTGGTGGAGATGATATTTAATAAAATAAGTAGAAATCCACTAAAAGTTTTGTTTGGTTATCTTGCAATCCCGAGATAATCGTCTCCATGCTCCAAATCCATTTTAAAGCCATTTTTAAGGCATTTCGCGCATACATGAAATGAACACATTTTTCTCCAAAACTATAACAGATGCAAGCTTGTCCTGTTTGGTGGAGATGATATTTAATAAAATAAGTAGAAATCCACTAAAAGTTTTGTTTGGTTATCTTGCAATCCCGAGATAATCGTCTCCATGCTCCAAATCCATTTTAAAGCCATTTTTTAGGCATTTCGCGCATACATGAAATGAACACATTTTTCTCCAAAACTATAACAGATGCAAGCTTGTCCTGTTTGGTGGAGGTGATATTTAATAAAATAAGTAGAAATCCACTAAAAGTTTTGTTTGGTTATCTTGCAATCCCGAGATAATCGTCTCCATGCTCCAAATCCATTTTAAAGCCATTTTTAAGGCATTTCGCGCATACATGAAATGAACACATTTTTCTCCAAAACTATAACAGATGCAAGCTTGTCCTGTTTGGTGGAGATGATATTTAATAAAATAAGTAGAAATCCACTAAAAGTTTTGTTTGGTTATATTGCAATCCCGAGATAATCGTCTCCATGCTCCAAATCCATTTTAAAGCCATTTTTAAGGCATTTCGCGCATACATGAAATGAACACATTTTTCTCCAAAACTATAACAGATGCAAGCTTGTCCTGTTTGGTGGAGATGATATTTAATAAAATAAGTAGAAATCCACTAAAAGTTTTGTTTGGTTATCTTGCAATCCCGAGATAATCGTCTCCATGCTCCAAATCCATTTTAAAGCCATTTTTAAGGCATTTCGCGCATACATGAAATGAACACATTTTTCTCCAAAACTATAACAGATGCAAGCTTGTCCTGTTTGGTGGAGATGATATTTAATAAAATAAGTAGAAATCCACTAAAAGTTTTGTTTGGTTATCTTGCAATCCCGAGATAATCGTCTCCATGCTCCAAATCCATTTTAAAGCCATTTTTAAGGCATTTCGCGCATACATGAAATGAACACATTTTTCTCCAAAACTATAACAGATGCAAGCTTGTCCTGTTTGGTGGAGATGATATTTAATAAAATAAGTAGAAATCCACTAAAAGTTTTGTTTGGTTATCTTGCAATCCCGAGATAATCGTCTCCATGCTCCAAATCCATTTTAAAGCCATTTTTAAGGCATTTCGCGCATACATGAAATGAACACATTTTTCTCCAAAACTATAACACATGCAAGCTTGTCCTGTTTGGTGGAGATGATATTTAATAAAATAAGTAGAAATCCACTAAAAGTTTTGTTTGGTTATCTTGCAATCCCGAGATAATCGTCTCCATGCTCCAAATCCATTTTAAAGCCATTTTTAAGGCATTTCGCGCATACATGAAATGAACACATTTTTCTCCAAAACTATAACAGATGCAAGCTTGTCCTGTTTGGTGGAGATGATATTTAATAAAATAAGTAGAAATCCACTAAAAGTTTTGTTTGGTTATATTGCAATCCCGAGATAATCGTCTCCATGCTCCAAATCCATTTTAAAGCCATTTTTAAGGCATTTCGCGCATACATGAAATGAACACATTTTTCTCCAAAACTATAACAGATGCAAGCTTGTCCTGTTTGGTGGAGATGATATTTAATAAAATAAGTAGAAATCCACTAAAAGTTTTGTTTGGTTATCTTGCAATCCCGAGATAATCGTCTCCATGCTCCAAATCCATTTTAAAGCCATTTTTAAGGCATTTCGCGCATACATGAAATGAACACATTTTTCTCCAAAACTATAACAGATGCAAGCTTGTCCTGTTTGGTGGAGATGATATTTAATAAAATAAGTAGAAATCCACTAAAAGTTTTGTTTGGTTATCTTGCAATCCCGAGATAATCGTCTCCATGCTCCAAATCCATTTTAAAGCCATTTTTAAGGCATTTCGCGCATACATGAAATTAACACATTTTTCTCCAAAACTATAACAGATGCAAGCTTGTCCTGTTTGGTGGAGATAATATTTAATAAAATAAGTAGAAATCTACTAAAAGTTTCGTTTGTTTATATTGCCATCCTGAGATAATCGTCTCCATGCTCCAAATCCATTTTAAAGCCATTTCAAAGGCATTTTGCGCATACATGAAATGAACACATTTTTCTCCAAAACTATAACAGATGCAAGCTTGTCCTGTTTGGTGGAGATGATATTTAATAAAATAAGTAGAAATCCACTAAAAGTTTTGTTTGGTTATCTTGCAATCCCGAGATAATCGTCTCCATGCTCCAAATCCATTTTAAAGCCATTTTTAAGGCATTTCGCGCATACATGAAATGAACACATTTTTCTCCAAAACTATAACAGATGCAAGCTTGTCCTGTTTGGTGGAGATGATATTTAATAAAATAAGTAGAAATCCACTAAAAGTTTTGTATGGTTATCTTGCAATCCCGAGATAATCGTCTCCATGCTCCAAATCCATTTTAAAGCCATTTTTAAGGCATTTCGCGCATACATGAAATGAACACATTTTTCTCCAAAACTATAACAGATGCAAGCTTGTCCTGTTTGGTGGAGATGATATTTAATAAAATAAGTAGAAATCCACTAAAAGTTTTGTATGGTTATCTTGCAATCCCGAGATAATCGTCTCCATGCTCCAAATCCATTTTAAAGCCATTTTTAAGGCATTTCGCGCATACATGAAATGAACACATTTTTCTCCAAAACTATAACAGATGCAAGCTTGTCCTGTTTGGTGGAGATGATATTTAATAAAATAAGTAGAAATCCACTAAAAGTTTTGTTTGGTTATCTTGCAATCCCGAGATAATCGTCTCCATGCTCCAAATCCATTTTAAAGCCATTTTTAAGGCATTTCGCGCATACATGAAATGAACACATTTTTCTCCAAAACTATAACAGATGCAAGCTTGTCCTGTTTGGTGGAGATGATATTTAATAAAATAAGTAGAAATCCACTAAAAGTTTTGTTTGGTTATCTTGCAATCCCGAGATAATCGTCTCCATGGTCCAAATCCATTTTAAAGCCATTTTTAAGGCATTTCGCGCATACATGAAATGAACACATTTTTCTCCAAAACTATAAAAATGCAAGCTTGTCCTGTTTGGTGGAGATGATATTCAATAAAATGAGTAGAAATCCACTAAAAGTTTTGTTTGGTTATATTGCAATCCCGAGATAATCGTCTCCATGCTCCAAATCCATTTTAAAGCCATTTTTAAGGCATTTCGCGCATACATGAAATGAACACATTTTTCTCCAAAACTATAACAGATGCAAGCTTGTCCTGTTTGGTGGAGATGATATTTAATGAAATAAGGAGAAATCCACTAAAAGTTTTGTTTGGTTATCTTGCAATCCCGAGATAATCGTCTCCATGCTCCAAATCCATTTTAAAGCCATTTTTAAGGCATTTCGCGCATACATGAAATGAACACATTTTTCTCCAAAACTATAACAGATGCAAGCTTGTCCTGTTTGGTGGAGATGATATTTAATAAAATAAGTAGAAATCCACTAAAAGTTTTGTTTGGTTATCTTGCAATCCCGAGATAATCGTCTCCATGCTCCAAATCCATTTTAAAGCCATTTTTAAGGCATTTCGCGCATACATGAAATGAACACATTTTTCTCCAAAACTATAACAGATGCAAGCTTGTCCTGTTTGGTGGAGATGATATTTAATAAAATAAGTAGAAATCCACTAAAAGTTTTGTTTGGTTATCTTGCAATCCCGAGATAATCGTCTCCATGCTCCAAATCCATTTTAAAGCCATTTTTTAGGCATTTCGCGCATACATGAAATGAACACATTTTTCTCCAAAACTATAACAGATGCAAGCTTGTCCTGTTTGGTGGAGGTGATATTTAATAAAATAAGTAGAAATCCACTAAAAGTTTTGTTTGGTTATCTTGCAATCCCGAGATAATCGTCTCCATGCTCCAAATCCATTTTAAAGCCATTTTTAAGGCATTTCGCGCATACATGAAATGAACACATTTTTCTCCAAAACTATAACAGATGCAAGCTTGTCCTGTTTGGTGGAGATGATATTTAATAAAATAAGTAGAAATCCACTAAAAGTTTTGTTTGGTTATCTTGCAATCCCGAGATAATCGTCTCCATGCTCCGTATCCATTTTAAAGCCATTTTTAAGGCATTTCGCGCATACATGAAATGAACACATTTTTCTCCAAAACTATAACAGATGCAAGCTTGTCCTGTTTGGTGGAGATGATATTTAATAAAATAAGTAGAAATCCACTAAAAGTTTTGTTTGGTTATCTTGCAATCCCGAGATAATCGTCTCCATGCTCCAAATCCATTTTAAAGCCATTTCAAAGGCATTTTGCGCATACATGAAATGAACACATTTTTCTCCAAAACTATAACACATGCAAGCTTGTCCTGTTTGGTGGAGATGATATTTAATAAAATAAGTAGAAATCCACTAAAAGTTTTGTTTGGTTATCTTGCAATCCCGAGATAATCGTCTCCATGCTCCAAATCCATTTTAAAGCCATTTTTAAGGCATTTCGCGCATACATGAAATGAACACATTTTTCTCCAAAACTATAACAGATGCAAGCTTGTCCTGTTTGGTGGAGATGATATTTAATAAAATAAGTAGAAATCCACTAAAAGTTTTGTTTGGTTATCTTGCAATCCCGAGATAATCGTCTCCATGCTCCAAATCCATTTTAAAGCCATTTTTAAGGCATTTCGCGCATACATGAAATGAACACATTTTTCTCCAAAACTATAACAGATGCAAGCTTGTCCTGTTTGGTGGAGATGATATTTAATAAAATAAGTAGAAATCCACTAAAAGTTTTGTTTGGTTATCTTGCAATCCCGAGATAATCGTCTCCATGCTCCAAATCCATTTTAAAGCCATTTTTAAGGCATTTCGCGCATACATGAAATGAACACATTTTTCTCCAAAACTATAACAGATGCAAGCTTGTCCTGTTTGGTGGAGATGATATTTAATAAAATAAGTAGAAATCCACTAAAAGTTTTGTATGGTTATCTTGCAATCCCGAGATAATCGTCTCCATGCTCCAAATCCATTTTAAAGCCATTTTTAAGGCATTTCGCGCATACATGAAATGAACACATTTTTCTCCAAAACTATAACAGATGCAAGCTTGTCCTGTTTGGTGGAGATGATATTTAATAAAATAAGTAGAAATCCACTAAAAGTTTTGTTTGGTTATCTTGCAATCCCGAGATAATCGTCTCCATGCTCCAAATCCATTTTAAAGCCATTTTTAAGGCATTTCGCGCATACATGAAATGAACACATTTTTCTCCAAAACTATAACAGATGCAAGCTTGTCCTGTTTGGTGGAGATGATATTTAATAAAATAAGTAGAAATCTACTAAAAGTTTCGTTTGTTTATATTGCCATCCTGAGATAATCGTCTCCATGCTCCAAATCCATTTTAAAGCCATTTCAAAGGCATTTTGCGCATACATGAAATGAACACATTTTTCTCCAAAACTATAACACATGCAAGCTTGTCCTGTTTGGTGGAGATGATATTTAATAAAATAAGTAGAAATCCACTAAAAGTTTTGTTTGGTTATCTTGCAATCCCGAGATAATCGTCTCCATGCTCCAAATCCATTTTAAAGCCATTTTTAAGGCATTTCGCGCATACATGAAATGAACACATTTTTCTCCAAAACTATAACAGATGCAAGCTTGTCCTGTTTGGTGGAGATAATATTTAATAAAATAAGTAGAAATCTACTAAAAGTTTCGTTTGTTTATATTGCCATCCTGAGATAATCGTCTCCATGCTCCAAATCCATTTTAAAGCCATTTCAAAGGCATTTTGCGCATACATGAAATGAACACATTTTTCTCCAAAACTATAACAGATGCAAGCTTGTCCTGTTTGGTGGAGATGATATTTAATAAAATAAGTAGAAATCCACTAAAAGTTTTGTTTGGTTATCTTGCAATCCCGAGACAATCGTCTCCATGCTCCAAATCCATTTTAAAGCCATTTTTAAGGCATTTCGCGCATACATGAAATGAACACATTTTTCTCCAAAACTATAACAGATGCAAGCTTGTCCAGTTTGGTGGAGATGATATTTAATAAAATAAGTAGAAATCCACTAAAAGTTTTGTTTGGTTATCTTGCAATCCCGAGATAATCGTCTCCATGCTCCAAATCCATTTTAAAGCCATTTTTAAGGCATTTCGCGCATACATGAAATGAACACATTTTTCTCCAAAACTATAACAGATGCAAGCTTGTCCTGTTTGGTGGAGATAATATTTAATAAAATAAGTAGAAATCTACTAAAAGTTTCGTTTGTTTATATTGCCATCCTGAGATAATCGTCTCCATGCTCCAAATCCATTTTAAAGCCATTTCAAAGGCATTTTGCGCATACATGAAATGAACACATTTTTCTCCAAAACTATAACACATGCAAGCTTGTCCTGTTTGGTGGAGATGATATTTAATAAAATAAGTAGAAATCCACTAAAAGTTTTGTTTGGTTATCTTGCAATCCCGAGATAATCGTCTCCATGCTCCAAATCCATTTTAAAGCCATTTTTAAGGCATTTCGCGCATACATGAAATGAACACATTTTTCTCCAAAACTATAACAGATGCAAGCTTGTCCTGTTTGGTGGAGATGATATTTAATAAAATAAGTAGAAATCCACTAAAAGTTTTGTTTGGTTATCTTGCAATCCCGAGATAATCGTCTCCATGCTCCAAATCCATTTTAAAGCCATTTTTAAGGCATTTCGCGCATACATGAAATGAACACATTTTTCTCCAAAACTATAACAGATGCAAGCTTGTCCTGTTTGGTGGAGATGATATTTAATAAAATAAGTAGAAATCCACTAAAAGTTTTGTTTGGTTATCTTGCAATCCCGAGATAATCGTCTCCATGCTCCAAATCCATTTTAAAGCCATTTTTAAGGCATTTCGCGCATACATGAAATGAACACATTTTTCTCCAAAACTATAACAGATGCAAGCTTGTCCTGTTTGGTGGAGATGACATTTATTAAAATAAGTAGAAATCCACTAAAAGTTTTGTTTGGTTATCTTGCAATCCCGAGATAATCGTCTCCATGCTCCAAATCCATTTTAAAGCCATTTTTAAGGCATTTCGCGCATACATGAAATGAACACATTTTTCTCCAAAACTATAACAGATGCAAGCTTGTCCTGTTTGGTGGAGATAATATTTAATAAAATAAGTAGAAATCTACTAAAAGTTTCGTTTGTTTATATTGCCATCCTGAGATAATCGTCTCCATGCTCCAAATCCATTTTAAAGCCATTTCAAAGGCATTTTGCGCATACATGAAATGAACACATTTTTCTCCAAAACTATAACACATGCAAGCTTGTCCTGTTTGGTGGAGATGATATTTAATAAAATAAGTAGAAATCCACTAAAAGTTTTGTTTGGTTATCTTGCAATCCCGAGATAATCGTCTCCATGCTCCAAATCCATTTTAAAGCCATTTTTAAGGCATTTCGCGCATACATGAAATGAACACATTTTTCTCCAAAACTATAACAGATGCAAGCTTGTCCTGTTTGGTGGAGATGATATTTAATAAAATAAGTAGAAATCCACTAAAAGTTTTGTTTGGTTATCTTGCAATCCCGAGATAATCGTCTCCATGCTCCAAATCCATTTTAAAGCCATTTTTAAGGCATTTCGCGCATACATGAAATTAACACATTTTTCTCCAAAACTATAACAGATGCAAGCTTGTCCTGTTTGGTGGAGATAATATTTAATAAAATAAGTAGAAATCTACTAAAAGTTTCGTTTGTTTATATTGCCATCCTGAGATAATCGTCTCCATGCTCCAAATCCATTTTAAAGCCATTTCAAAGGCATTTTGCGCATACATGAAATGAACACATTTTTCTCCAAAACTATAACACATGCAAGCTTGTCCTGTTTGGTGGAGATGATATTTAATAAAATAAGTAGAAATCCACTAAAAGTTTTGTTTGGTTATCTTGCAATCCCGAGATAATCGTCTCCATGCTCCAAATCCATTTTAAAGCCATTTTTAAGGCATTTCGCGCATACATGAAATGAACACATTTTTCTCCAAAACTATAACAGATGCAAGCTTGTCCTGTTTGGTGGAGATGATATTTAATAAAATAAGTAGAAATCCACTAAAAGTTTTGTTTGGTTGTCTTGCAATCCCGAGATAATCGTCTCCATGCTCCAAATCCATTTTAAAGCCATTTTTAAGGCATTTCGCGCATACATGAAATGAACACATTTTTCTCCAAAACTATAACAGATGCAAGCTTGTCCTGTTTGGTGGAGATGATATTTAATAAAATAAGTAGAAATCCACTAAAAGTTTTGTTTGGTTATCTTGCAATCCCGAGATAATCGTCTCCATGCTCCAAATCCATTTTAAAGCCATTTTTAAGGCATTTCGCGCATACATGAAATGAACACATTTTTCTCCAAAACTATAACAGATGCAAGCTTGTCCTGTTTGGTGGAGATGATATTTAATAAAATAAGTAGAAATCCACTAAAAGTTTTGTTTGGTTATATTGCAATCCCGAGATAATCGTCTCCATGCTCCAAATCCATTTTAAAGCCATTTTTAAGGCATTTCGCGCATACATGAAATGAACACATTTTTCTCCAAAACTATAACAGATGCAAGCTTGTCCTGTTTGGTGGAGATGATATTTAATAAAATAAGTAGAAATCCACTAAAATTTTTGTTTGGTTATCTTGCAATCCCGAGATAATCGTCTCCATGCTCCAAATCCATTTTAAAGCCATTTTTAAGGCATTTCGCGCATACATGAAATGAACACATTTTTCTCCAAACTATAACAGATGCAAGCTTGTCCTGTTTGGTGGAGATGATATTTAATAAAATAAGTAGAAATCCACTAAAAGTTTTGTTTGGTTATCTTGCAATCCCGAGATAATCGTCTCCATGCTCCAAATCCATTTTAAAGCCATTTTTAAGGCATTTCGCGCATACATGAAATGAACATTTTTCTCCAAAACTATAACAGATGCAAGCTTGTCCTGTTTGGTGGAGATGATATTTAATAAAATAAGTAGAAATCCACTAAAAGTTTTGTTTGGTTATCTTGCAATCCCGAGATAATCGTCTCCATGCTCCAAATCCATTTTAAAGCCATTTTTAAGGCATTTCGCGCATACATGAAATGAACACATTTTTCTCCAAAACTATAACAGATGCAAGCTTGTCCTGTTTGGTGGAGATGATATTTAATAAAATAAGTAGAAATCCACTAAAAGTTTTGTTTGGTTATCTTGCAATCCCGAGATAATCGTCTCCATGCTCCAAATAGATTTTAAAGCCATTTTTAAGGCATTTCGCGCATACATGAAATGAACACATTTTTCTCCAAAACTATAACAGATGCAAGCTTGTCCTGTTTGGTGGAGATGATATTTAATAAAATAAGTAGAAATCCACTAAAAGTTTTGTTTGGTTATATTGCAATCCCGAGATAATCGTCTCCATGCTCCAAATCCATTTTAAAGCCATTTTTAAGGCATTTCGCGCATACATGAAATGAACACATTTTTCTCCAAAACTATAACAGATGCAAGCTTGTCCTGTTTGGTGGAGATGATATTTAATAAAATAAGTAGAAATCCACTAAAAGTTTTGTTTGGTTATCTTGCAATCCCGAGATAATCGTCTCCATGCTCCAAATCCATTTTAAAGCCATTTTTAAGGCATTTCGTGCATACATGAAATGAACACATTTTTCTCCAAAACTATAACAGATGCAAGCTTGTCCAGTTTGGTGGAGATGATATTTAATAAAATAAGTAGAAATCCACTAAAAGTTTTGTTTGGTTATCTTGCAATCCCGAGATAATCGTCTCCATGCTCCAAATCCATTTTAAAGCCATTTTTAAGGCATTTCGCGCATACATGAAATGAACACATTTTTCTCCAAAACTATAACAGATGCAAGCTTGTCCTGTTTGGTGGAGATGATATTTAATAAAATAAGTAGAAATCCACTAAAAGTTTTGTTTGGTTATCTTGCAATCCCGAGATAATCGTCTCCATGCTCCAAATCCATTTTAAAGCCATTTTTAAGGCATTTCGCGCATACATGAAATGAACACATTTTTCTCCAAAACTATAACAGATGCAAGCTTGTCCTGTTTGGTGGAGATGATATTTAATAAAATAAGTAGAAATCCACTAAAAGTTTTGTTTGGTTATCTTGCAATCCCGAGATAATCGTCTCCATGCTCCAAATCCATTTTAAAGCCATTTTTAAGGCATTTCGCGCATACATGAAATGAACACATTTTTCTCCAAAACTATAACAGATGCAAGCTTGTCCTGTTTGGTGGAGATAATATTTAATAAAATAAGTAGAAATCTACTAAAAGTTTCGTTTGTTTATATTGCCATCCTGAGATAATCGTCTCCATGCTCCAAATCCATTTTAAAGCCATTTCAAAGGCATTTTGCGCATACATGAAATGAACACATTTTTCTCCAAAACTATAACACATGCAAGCTTGTCCTGTTTGGTGGAGATGATATTTAATAAAATAAGTAGAAATCCACTAAAAGTTTTGTTTGGTTATCTTGCAATCCCGAGATAATCGTCTCCATGCTCCAAATCCATTTTAAAGCCATTTTTAAGGCATTTCGCGCATACATGAAATGAACACATTTTTCTCCAAAACTATAACAGATGCAAGCTTGTCCTGTTTGGTGGAGATGATATTTAATAAAATAAGTAGAAATCCACTAAAAGTTTTGTTTGGTTATCTTGCAATCCCGAGATAATCGTCTCCATGCTCCTTATCCAATTTAAAGCCATTTTTAAGGCATTTCGCGCATACATGAAATGAACACATTTTTCTCCAAAACTATAACAGATGCAAGCTTGTCCTGTTTGGTGGAGATGATATTTAATAAAATAAGTAGAAATCCACTAAAAGTTTTGTTTGGTTATCTTGCAATCCCGAGATAATCGTCTCCATGCTCCAAATCCATTTTAAAGCCATTTTTAAGGCATTTCGCGCATACATGAAATGAACACATTTTTCTCCAAAACTATAACACATGCAAGCTTGTCCTGTTTGGTGGAGATGATATTTAATAAAATAAGTAGAAATCCACTAAAAGTTTTGTTTGGTTATCTTGCAATCCCGAGATAATCGTCTCCATGCTCCAAATCCATTTTAAAGCCATTTTTAAGGCATTTCGCGCATACATGAAATGAACACATTTTTCTCCAAAACTATAACAGATGCAAGCTTGTCCTGTTTGGTGGAGATGATATTTAATAAAATAAGTAGAAATCCACTAAAAGTTTTGTTTGGTTATATTGCAATCCCGAGATAATCGTCTCCATGCTCCAAATCCATTTTAAAGCCATTTTTAAGGCATTTCGCGCATACATGAAATGAACACATTTTTCTCCAAAACTATAACAGATGCAAGCTTGTCCTGTTTGGTGGAGATGATATTTAATAAAATAAGTAGAAATCCACTAAAAGTTTTGTTTGGTTATCTTGCAATCCCGAGATAATCGTCTCCATGCTCCAAATCCATTTTAAAGCCATTTTTAAGGCATTTCGCGCATACATGAAATGAACACATTTTTCTCCAAAACTATAACAGATGCAAGCTTGTCCTGTTTGGTGGAGATGATATTTAATAAAATAAGTAGAAATCCACTAAACGTTTTGTTTGGTTATCTTGCAATCCCGAGATAATCGTCTCCATGCTCCAAATCCATTTTAAAGCCATTTTTAAGGCATTTCGCGCATACATGAAATGAACACATTTTTCTCCAAAACTATAACAGATGCAAGCTTGTCCTGTTTGGTGGAGATGATATTTAATAAAATAAGTAGAAATCCACTAAAAGTTTTGTTTGGTTATCTTGCAATCCCGAGATAATCGTCTCCATGCTCCAAATCCATTTTAAAGCCATTTTTAAGGCATTTCGCGCATACATGAAATGAACACATTTTTCTCCAAAACTATAACAGATGCAAGCTTGTCCTGTTTGGTGGAGATGATATTTAATAAAATAAGTAGAAATCCACTAAAAGTTTTGTTTGGTTATATTGCAATCCCGAGATAATCGTCTCCATGCTCCAAATCCATTTTAAAGCCATTTTTAAGGCATTTCGCGCATACATGAAATGAACACATTTTTCTCCAAAACTATAACAGATGCAAGCTTGTCCTGTTTGGTGGAGATAATATTTAATAAAATAAGTAGAAATCTACTAAAAGTTTCGTTTGTTTATATTGCCATCCTGAGATAATCGTCTCCATGCTCCAAATCCATTTTAAAGCCATTTCAAAGGCATTTTGCGCATACATGAAATGAACACATTTTTCTCCAAAACTATAACACATGCAAGCTTGTCCTGTTTGGTGGAGATGATATTTAATAAAATAAGTAGAAATCCACTAAAAGTTTTGTTTGGTTATCTTGCAATCCCGAGATAATCGTCTCCATGCTCCAAATCCATTTTAAAGCCATTTTTAAGGCATTTCGCGCATACATGAAATGAACACATTTTTCTCCAAAACTATAACACATGCAAGCTTGTCCTGTTTGGTGGAGATGATATTTAATAAAATAAGTAGAAATCCACTAAAAGTTTTGTTTGGTTATCTTGCAATCCCGAGATAATCGTCTCCATGCTCCAAATCCATTTTAAAGCCATTTTTAAGGCATTTCGCACATACATGAAATGAACACATTTTTCTCCAAAACTATAACAGATGCAAGCTTGTCCTGTTTGGTGGAGATGATATTTAATAAAATAAGTAGAAATCCACTAAAAGTTTTGTTTGGTTATATTGCAATCCCGAGATAATCGTCTCCATGCTCCAAATCCATTTTAAAGCCATTTTTAAGGCATTTCGCGCATACATGAAATGAACACATTTTTCTCCAAAACTATAACAGATGCAAGCTTGTCCTGTTTGGTGGAGATGATATTTAATAAAATAAGTAGAAATCCACTAAAAGTTTTGTTTGGTTATCTTGCAATCCCGAGATAATCGTCTCCATGCTCCAAATCCATTTTAAAGCCATTTTTAAGGCATTTCGCGCATACATGAAATGAACACATTTTTCTCCAAAACTATAACAGATGCAAGCTTGTCCTGTTTGGTGGAGATGATATTTAATAAAATAAGTAGAAATCCACTAAACGTTTTGTTTGGTTATCTTGCAATCCCGAGATAATCGTCTCCATGCTCCAAATCCATTTTAAAGCCATTTTTAAGGCATTTCGCGCATACATGAAATGAACACATTTTTCTCCAAAACTATAACAGATGCAAGCTTGTCCTGTTTGGTGGAGATGATATTTAATAAAATAAGTAGAAATCCGCTAAAAGTTTTGTTTGGTTATCTTGCAATCCCGAGATAATCGTCTCCATGCTCCAAATCCATTTTAAAGCCATTTTTAAGGCATTTCGCGCATACATGAAATGAACACATTTTTCTCCAAAACTATAACAGATGCAAGCTTGTCCTGTTTGGTGGAGATGATATTTAATAAAATAAGTAGAAATCCACTAAAAGTTTTGTTTGGTTATATTGCAATCCCGAGATAATCGTCTCCATGCTCCAAATCCATTTTAAAGCCATTTTTAAGGCATTTCGCGCATACATGAAATGAACACATTTTTCTCCAAAACTATAACAGATGCAAGCTTGTCCTGTTTGGTGGAGATGATATTTAATAAAATAAGTAGAAATCCACTAAAAGTTTTGTTTGGTTATCTTGCAATCCCGAGATAATCGTCTCCATGCTCCAAATCCATTTTAAAGCCATTTTTAAGGCATTTCGCGCATACATGAAATGAACACATTTTTCTCCAAAACTATAACAGATGCAAGCTTGTCCTGTTTGGTGGAGATAATATTTAATAAAATAAGTAGAAATCTACTAAAAGTTTCGTTTGTTTATATTGCCATCCTGAGATAATCGTCTCCATGCTCCAAATCCATTTTAAAGCCATTTCAAAGGCATTTTGCGCATACATGAAATGAACACATTTTTCTCCAAAACTATAACACATGCAAGCTTGTCCTGTTTGGTGGAGATGATATTTAATAAAATAAGTAGAAATCCACTAAAAGTTTTGTTTGGTTATCTTGCAATCCCGAGATAATCGTCTCCATGCTCCAAATCCATTTTAAAGCCATTTTTAAGGCATTTCGCGCATACATGAAATGAACACATTTTTCTCCAAAACTATAACAGATGCAAGCTTGTCCTGTTTGGTGGAGATGATATTTAATAAAATAAGTAGAAATCCACTAAAAGTTTTGTTTGGTTATCTTGCAATCCCGAGATAATCGTCTCCATGCTCCAAATCCATTTTAAAGCCATTTTTAAGGCATTTCGCGCATACATGAAATGAACACATTTTTCTCCAAAACTATAACAGATGCAAGCTTGTCCTGTTTGGTGGAGATGATATTTAATAAAATAAGTAGAAATCCACTAAAAGTTTTGTTTGGTTATCTTGCAATCCCGAGATAATCGTCTCCATGCTCCAAATCCATTTTAAAGCCATTTTTAAGGCATTTCGCGCATACATGAAATGAACACATTTTTCTCCAAAACTATAAAAGATGCAAGCTTGTCCTGTTTGGTGGAGATGATATTTAATAAAATAAGTAGAAATCCACTAAAAGTTTTGTTTGGTTATCTTGCAATCCCGAGATAATCGTCTCCATGCTCCAAATCCATTTTAAAGCCATTTTTAAGGCATTTCGCGCATACATGAAATGAACACATTTTTCTCCAAAACTATAACAGATGCAAGCTTGTCCTGTTTGGTGGAGATGATATTTAATAAAATAAGTAGAAATCCACTAAAAGTTTTGTTTGGTTATCTTGCAATCCCGAGATAATCGTCTCCATGCTCCAAATCCATTTTAAAGCCATTTTTAAGGCATTTTGCGCATACATGAAATGAACACATTTTTCTCCAAAACTATAACAGATGCAAGCTTGTCCTGTTTGGTGGAGATGATATTTAATAAAATAAGTAGAAATCCACTAAAAGTTTTGTTTGGTTATCTTGCAATCCCGAGATAATCGTCTCCATGCTCCAAATCCATTTTAAAGCCATTTTTAAGGCATTTCGCGCATACATGAAATGAACACATTTTTCTCCAAAACTATAACAGATGCAAGCTTGTCCTGTTTGGTGGAGATGATATTTAATAAAATAAGTAGAAATCCACTAAAAGTTTTGTTTGGTTATCTTGCAATCCCGAGATAATCGTCTCCATGCTCCAAATCCATTTTAAAGCCATTTTTAAGGCATTTCGCGCATACATGAAATGAACACATTTTTCTCCAAAACTATAACAGATGCAAGCTTGTCCTGTTTGGTGGAGATAATATTTAATAAAATAAGTAGAAATCTACTAAAAGTTTCGTTTGTTTATATTGCCATCCTGAGATAATCGTCTCCATGCTCCAAATCCATTTTAAAGCCATTTTTAAGGCATTTCGCGCATACATGAAATGAACACATTTTTCTCCAAAACTATAACAGATGCAAGCTTGTCCTGTTTGGTGGAGATGATATTTAATAAAATAAGTAGAAATCCACTAAAAGTTTTGTTTGGTTATCTTGCAATCCCGAGATAATCGTCTCCATGCTCCAAATCCATTTTAAAGCCATTTTTAAGGCATTTCGCGCATACATGAAATGAACACATTTTTCTCCAAAACTATAACAGATGCAAGCTTGTCCTGTTTGGTGGAGATGATATTTAATAAAATAAGTAGAAATCCACTAAAAGTTTTGTTTGGTTATCTTGCAATCCCGAGATAATCGTCTCCATGCTCCAAATCCATTTTAAAGCCATTTTTAAGGCATTTCGCGCATACATGAAATGAACACATTTTTCTCCAAAACTATAACAGATGCAAGCTTGTCCTGTTTGGTGGAGATAATATTTAATAAAATAAGTAGAAATCTACTAAAAGTTTCGTTTGTTTATATTGCCATCCTGAGATAATCGTCTCCATGCTCCAAATCCATTTTAAAGCCATTTTTAAGGCATTTCGCGCATACATGAAATGAACACATTTTTCTCCAAAACTATAACAGATGCAAGCTTGTCCTGTTTGGTGGAGATGATATTTAATAAAATAAGTAGAAATCCACTAAAAGTTTTGTTTGGTTATCTTGCAATCCCGAGATAATCGTCTCCATGCTCCAAATCCATTTTAAAGCCATTTTTAAGGCATTTCGCGCATACATGAAATTAATACATTTTTCTCCAAAACTATAACAGATGCAAGCTTGTCCTGTTTGGTGGAGATGATATTTAATAAAATAAGTAGAAATCCACTAAAAGTTTTGTTTGGTTATATTGCAATCCCGAGATAATCGTCTCCATGCTCCAAATCCATTTTAAAGCCATTTTTAAGGCATTTCGCGCATACATGAAATGAACACATTTTTCTCCAAAACTATAACAGATGCAAGCTTGTCCTGTTTGGTGGAGATGATATTTAATAAAATAAGTAGAAATCCACTAAAAGTTTTGTTTGGTTATCTTGCAATCCCGAGATAATCGTCTCCATGCTCCAAATCCATTTTAAAGCCATTTTTAAGGCATTTCGCGCATACATGAAATGAACACATTTTTCTCCAAAACTATAACAGATGCAAGCTTGTCCTGTTTGGTGGAGATAATATTTAATAAAATAAGTAGAAATCTACTAAAAGTTTCGTTTGTTTATATTGCCATCCTGAGATAATCGTCTCCATGCTCCAAATCCATTTTAAAGCCATTTCAAAGGCATTTTGCGCATACATGAAATGAACACATTTTTCTCCAAAACTATAACACATGCAAGCTTGTCCTGTTTGGTGGAGACGATATTTAATAAAATAAGTAGAAATCCACTAAAAGTTTTGTTTGGTTATCTTGCAATCCCGAGATAATCGTCTCCATGCTCCAAATCCATTTTAAAGCCATTTTTAAGGCATTTCGCGCATACATGAAATGAACACATTTTTCTCCAAAACTATAACAGATGCAAGCTTGTCCTGTTTGGTGGAGATGATATTTAATTTAATAAAATAAGTAGAAATCTACTAAAAGTTTCGTTTGTTTATATTGCCATCCTGAGATAATCGTCTCCATGCTCCAAATCCATTTTAAAGCCATTTTTAAGGCATTTCGCGCATACATGAAATGAACACATTTTTCTCCAAAACTATAACAGATGCAAGCTTGTCCTGTTTGGTGGAGATGATATTTAATAAAATAAGTAGAAATCCACTAAAAGTTTTGTTTGGTTATCTTGCAATCCCGAGATAATCGTCTCCATGCTCCAAATCCATTTTAAAGCCATTTTTAAGGCATTTCGCGCATACATGAAATGAACACATTTTTCTCCAAAACTATAACAGATGCAAGCTTGTCCTGTTTGGTGGAGATAATATTTAATAAAATAAGTAGAAATCTACTAAAAGTTTCGTTTGTTTATATTGCCATCCTGAGATAATCGTCTCCATGCTCCAAATCCATTTTAAAGCCATTTTTAAGGCATTTCGCGCATACATGAAATGAACACATTTGTCTCCAAAACTATAACAGATGCAAGCTTGTCCTGTTTGGTGGAGATGATATTTAATAAAATAAGTAGAAATCCACTAAAAGTTTTGTTTGGTTATCTTGCAATCCCGAGATAATCGTCTCCATGCTCCAAATCCATTTTAAAGCCATTTTTAAGGCATTTCGCGCATACATGAAATGAATACATTTTTCTCCAAAACTATAACAGATGCAAGCTTGTCCTGTTTGGTGGAGATGATATTTAATAAAATAAGTAGAAATCCACTAAAAGTTTTGTTTGGTTATATTGCAATCCCGAGATAATCGTCTCCATGCTCCAAATCCATTTTAAAGCCATTTTTAAGGCATTTCGCGCATACATGAAATGAACACATTTTTCTCCAAAACTATAACAGATGCAAGCTTGTCCTGTTTGGTGGAGATGATATTTAATAAAATAAGTAGAAATCCACTAAAAGTTTTGTTTGGTTATCTTGCAATCCCGAGATAATCGTCTCCATGCTCCAAATCCATTTTAAAGCCATTTTTAAGGCATTTCGCGCATACATGAAATGAACACATTTTTCTCCAAAACTATAACAGATGCAAGCTTGTCCTGTTTGGTGGAGATAATATTTAATAAAATAAGTAGAAATCTACTAAAAGTTTCGTTTGTTTATATTGCCATCCTGAGATAATCGTCTCCATGCTCCAAATCCATTTTAAAGCCATTTCAAAGGCATTTTGCGCATACATGAAATGAACACATTTTTCTCCAAAACTATAACACATGCAAGCTTGTCCTGTTTGGTGGAGACGATATTTAATAAAATAAGTAGAAATCCACTAAAAGTTTTGTTTGGTTATCTTGCAATCCCGAGATAATCGTCTCCATGCTCCAAATCCATTTTAAAGCCATTTTTAAGGCATTTCGCGCATACATGAAATGAACACATTTTTCTCCAAAACTATAACAGATGCAAGCTTGTCCTGTTTGGTGGAGATGATATTTAATTTAATAAAATAAGTAGAAATCTACTAAAAGTTTCGTTTGTTTATATTGCCATCCTGAGATAATCGTCTCCATGCTCCAAATCCATTTTAAAGCCATTTTTAAGGCATTTCGCGCATACATGAAATGAACACATTTTTCTCCAAAACTATAACAGATGCAAGCTTGTCCTGTTTGGTGGAGATGATATTTAATAAAATAAGTAGAAATCCACTAAAAGTTTTGTTTGGTTATCTTGCAATCCCGAGATAATCGTCTCCATGCTCCAAATCCATTTTAAAGCCATTTTTAAGGCATTTCGCGCATACATGAAATGAACACATTTTTCTCCAAAACTATAACAGATGCAAGCTTGTCCTGTTTGGTGGAGATGATATTTAATAAAATAAGTAGAAATCCACTAAAAGTTTTGTTTGGTTATATTGCAATCCCGAGATAATCGTCTCCATGCTCCAAATCCATTTTAAAGCCATTTTTAAGGCATTTCGCGCATACATGAAATGAACACATTTTTCTCCAAAACTATAACAGATGCAAGCTTGTCCTGTTTGGTGGAGATGATATTTAATAAAATAAGTAGAAATCCACTAAAAGTTTTGTTTGGTTATCTTGCAATCCCGAGATAATCGTCTCCATGCTCCAAATCCATTTTAAAGCCATTTTTAAGGCATTTCGCGCATACATGAAATGAACACATTTTTCTCCAAAACTATAACAGATGCAAGCTTGTCCTGTTTGGTGGAGATAATATTTAATAAAATAAGTAGAAATCTACTAAAAGTTTCGTTTGTTTATATTGCCATCCTGAGATAATCGTCTCCATGCTCCAAATCCATTTTAAAGCCATTTCAAAGGCATTTTGCGCATACATGAAATGAACACATTTTTCTCCAAAACTATAACACATGCAAGCTTGTCCTGTTTGGTGGAGATGATATTTAATAAAATAAGTAGAAATCCACTAAAAGTTTTGTTTGGTTATCTTGCAATCCCGAGATAATCGTCTCCATGCTCCAAATCCATTTTAAAGCCATTTTTAAGGCATTTCGCGCATACATGAAATGAACACATTTTTCTCCAAAACTATAACAGATGCAAGCTTGTCCTGTTTGGTGGAGATGATATTTAATAAAATAAGTAGAAATCCACTAAAAGTTTTGTTTGGTTATCTTGCAATCCCGAGATAATCGTCTCCATGCTCCAAATCCATTTTAAAGCCATTTTTAAGGCATTTCGCGCATACATGAAATGAACACATTTTTCTCCAAAACTATAACAGATGCAAGCTTGTCCTGTTTGGTGGAGATGATATTTAATAAAATAAGTAGAAATCCACTAAAAGTTTTGTTTGGTTATCTTGCAATCCCGAGATAATCGTCTCCATGCTCCAAATCCATTTTAAAGCCATTTTTAAGGCATTTCGCGCATACATGAAATGAACACATTTTTCTCCAAAACTATAACACATGCAAGCTTGTCCTGTTTGGTGGAGATGATATTTAATAAAATAAGTAGAAATCCACTAAAAGTTTTGTTTGGTTATCTTGCAATCCCGAGATAATCGTCTCCATGCTCCAAATCCATTTTAAAGCCATTTTTAAGGCATTTCGCGCATACATGAAATGAACACATTTTTCTCCAAAACTATAACAGATGCAAGCTTGTCCTGTTTGGTGGAGATGATATTTAATAAAATAAGTAGAAATCCACTAAAAGTTTTGTTTGGTTATATTGCAATCCCGAGATAATCGTCTCCATGCTCCAAATCCATTTTAAAGCCATTTTTAAGGCATTTCGCGCATACATGAAATGAACACATTTTTCTCCAAAACTATAACAGATGCAAGCTTGTCCTGTTTGGTGGAGATGATATTTAATAAAATAAGTAGAAATCCACTAAAAGTTTTGGTTGGTTATCTTGCAATCCCGAGATAATCGTCTCCATGCTCCAAATCCATTTTAAAGCCATTTTTAAGGCATTTCGCGCATACATGAAATGAACACATTTTTCTCCAAAACTATAACAGATGCAAGCTTGTCCTGTTTGGTGGAGATGATATTTAATAAAATAAGTAGAAATCCACTAAAAGTTTTGTTTGGTTATCTTGCAATCCCGAGATAATCGTCTCCATGCTCCAAATCCATTTTAAAGCCATTTTTAAGGCATTTCGCGCATACATGAAATGAACACATTTTTCTCCAAAACTATAACAGATGCAAGCTTGTCCTGTTTGGTGGAGATAATATTTAATAAAATAAGTAGAAATCTACTAAAAGTTTCGTTTGTTTATATTGCCATCCTGAGATAATCGTCTCCATGCTCCAAATCCATTTTAAAGCCATTTCAAAGGCATTTTGCGCATACATGAAATGAACACATTTTTCTCCAAAACTATAACACATGCAAGCTTGTCCTGTTTGGTGGAGATGATATTTAATAAAATAAGTAGAAATCCACTAAAAGTTTTGTTTGGTTATCTTGCAATCCCGAGATAATCGTCTCCATGCTCCAAATCCATTTTAAAGCCATTTTTAAGGCATTTCGCGCATACATGAAATGAACACATTTTTCTCCAAAACTATAACAGATGCAAGCTTGTCCTGTTTGGTGGAGATGATATTTAATAAAATAAGTAGAAATCCACTAAAAGTTTTGTTTGGTTATCTTGCAATCCCGAGATAATCGTCTCCATGCTCCAAATCCATTTTAAAGCCATTTTTAAGGCATTTCGCGCATACATGAAATGAACACATTTTTCTCCAAAACTATAACAGATGCAAGCTTGTCCTGTTTGGTGGAGATGATATTTAATAAAATAAGTAGAAAACCACTAAAAGTTTTGTTTGGTTATCTTGCAATCCCGAGATAATCGTCTCCATGCTCCAAATCCATTTTAAAGCCATTTTTAAGGCATTTCGCGCATACATGAAATGAACACATTTTTCTCCAAAACTATAACAGATGCAAGCTTGTCCTGTTTGGTGGAGGTGATATTTAATAAAATAAGTAGAAATCCACTAAAAGTTTTGTTTGGTTATCTTGCAATCCCGAGATAATCGTCTCCATGGTCCAAATCCATTTTAAAGCCATTTTTAAGGCATTTCGCGCATACATGAAATGAACACATTTTTCTCCAAAACTATAAAAGATGCAAGCTTGTCCTGTTTGGTGGAGATGATATTCAATAAAATGAGTAGAAATCCACTAAAAGTTTTGTTTGGTTATATTGCAATCCCGAGATAATCGTCTCCATGCTCCAAATCCATTTTAAAGCCATTTTTAAGGCATTTCGCGCATACATGAAATGAACACATTTTTCTCCAAAACTATAACAGATGCAAGCTTGTCCTGTTTGGTGGAGATGATATTTAATAAAATAAGTAGAAATCCACTAAAAGTTTTGTTTGGTTATCTTGCAATCCCGAGATAATCGTCTCCATGCTCCAAATCCATTTTAAAGCCATTTTTAAGGCATTTCGCGCATACATGAAATGAACACATTTTTCTCCAAAACTATAACAGATGCAAGCTTGTCCTGTTTGGTGGAGATGATATTTAATAAAATAAGTAGAAATCCACTAAAAGTTTTGTTTGGTTATCTTGCAATCCCGAGATAATCGTCTCCATGCTCCAAATCCATTTTAAAGCCATTTTTAAGGCATTTCGCGCATACATGAAATGAACACATTTTTCTCCAAAACTATAACAGATGCAAGCTTGTCCTGTTTGGTGGAGATGATATTTAATAAAATAAGTAGAAATCCACTAAAAGTTTTGTTTGGTTATCTTGCAATCCCGAGATAATCGTCTCCATGCTCTAAATCCATTTTAAAGCCATTTTTTAGGCATTTCGCGCGTACATGAAATGAACACATTTTTCTCCAAAACTATAACAGATGCAAGCTTGTCCTGTTTGGTGGAGATGATATTTAATAAAATAAGTAGAAATCCACTAAAAGTTTTGTTTGGTTATCTTGCAATCCCGAGATAATCGTCTCCATGCTCCAAATCCATTTTAAATCCATTTTTAAGGCATTTCGCGCATACATGAAATGAACACATTTTTCTCCAAAACTATAACAGATGCAAGCTTGTCCTGTTTGGTGGAGATGATATTTAATAAAATAAGTAGAAATCCACTAAAAGTTTTGTTTGGTTATCTTGCAATCCCGAGATAATCGTCTCCATGCTCCAAATCCATTTTAAAGCCATTTTTAAGGCATTTCGCGCATACATGAAATGAACACATTTTTCTCCAAAACTATAACAGATGCAAGCTTGTCCTGTTTGGTGGAGATGATATTTAATAAAATAAGTAGAAATCCACTAAAAGTTTTGTTTGGTTATCTTGCAATCCCGAGATAATCGTCTCCATGCTCCAAATCCATTTTAAAGCCATTTCAAAGGCATTTTGCGCATACATGAAATGAACACATTTTTCTCCAAAACTATAACACATGCAAGCTTGTCCTGTTTGGTGGAGATGATATTTAATAAAATAAGTAGAAATCCACTAAAAGTTTTGTTTGGTTATCTTGCAATCCCGAGATAATCGTCTCCATGCTCCAAATCCATTTTAAAGCCATTTTTAAGGCATTTCGCGCATACATGAAATGAACACATTTTTCTCCAAAACTATAACAGATGCAAGCTTGTCCTGTTTGGTGGAGATGATATTTAATAAAATAAGTAGAAATCCACTAAAAGTTTTGTTTGGTTATCTTGCAATCCCGAGATAATCGTCTCCATGCTCCAAATCCATTTTAAAGCCATTTTTAAGGCATTTCGCGCATACATGAAATGAACACATTTTTCTCCAAAACTATAACAGATGCAAGCTTGTCCTGTTTGGTGGAGATGATATTTAATAAAATAAGTAGAAATCCACTAAAAGTTTTGTTTGGTTATCTTGCAATCCCGAGATAATCGTCTCCATGCTCCAAATCCATTTTAAAGCCATTTTTAAGGCATTTCGCGCATACATGAAATGAACACATTTTTCTCCAAAACTATAACAGATGCAAGCTTGTCCTGTTTGGTGGAGATGATATTTAATAAAATAAGTAGAAATCCACTAAAAGTTTTGTTTGGTTATCTTGCAATCCCGAGATAATCGTCTCCATGCTCCAAATCCATTTTAAAGCCATTTTTAAGGCATTTCGCGCATACATGAAATGAACACATTTTTCTCCAAAACTATAACACATGCAAGCTTGTCCTGTTTGGTGGAGATGATATTTAATAAAATAAGTAGAAATCCTCTAAAAGTTTTGTTTGGTTATCTTGCAATCCCGAGATAATCGTCTCCATGCTCCAAATCCATTTTAAAGCCATTTTTAAGGCATTTCGCGCATACATGAAATGAACACATTTTTCTCCAAAACTATAACAGATGCAAGCTTGTCCTGTTTGGTGGAGATGATATTTAATAAAATAAGTAGAAATCTACTAAAAGTTTCGTTTGTTTATATTGCCATCCTGAGATAATCGTCTCCATGCTCCAAATCCATTTTAAAGCCATTTCAAAGGCATTTTGCGCATACATGAAATGAACACATTTTTCTCCAAAACTATAACACATGCAAGCTTGTCCTGTTTGGTGGAGATGATATTTAATAAAATAAGTAGAAATCCACTAAAAGTTTTGTTTGGTTATCTTGCAATCCTGAGATAATCGTCTCCATGCTCCAAATCCATTTTAAAGCCATTTTTAAGGCATTTCGCGCATACATGAAATGAACACATTTTTCTCCAAAACTATAACAGATGCAAGCTTGTCCTGTTTGGTGGAGATGATATTTAATAAAATAAGTAGAAATCCACTAAAAGTTTTGTTTGGTTATCTTGCAATCCCGAGATAATCGTCTCCATGCTCCAAATCCATTTTAAAGCCATTTTTAAGGCATTTCGCGCATACATGAAATGAACACATTTTTCTCCAAAACTATAACAGATGCAAGCTTGTCCTGTTTGGTGGAGATAATATTTAATAAAATAAGTAGAAATCTACTAAAAGTTTCGTTTGTTTATATTGCCATCCTGAGATAATCGTCTCCATGCTCCAAATCCATTTTAAAGCCATTTCAAAGGCATTTTGCGCATACATGAAATGAACACATTTTTCTCCAAAACTATAACACATGCAAGCTTGTCCTGTTTGGTGGAGATGATATTTAATAAAATAAGTAGAAATCCACTAAAAGTTTTGTTTGGTTATCTTGCAATCCCGAGATAATCGTCTCCATGCTCCAAATCCATTTTAAAGCCATTTTTAACGCATTTCGCGCATACATGAAATGAACACATTTTTCTCCAAAACTATAACAGATGCAAGCTTGTCCTGTTTGGTGGAGATAATATTTAATAAAATAAGTAGAAATCTACTAAAAGTTTCGTTTGTTTATATTGCCATCCTGAGATAATCGTCTCCATGCTCCAAATCCATTTTAAAGCCATTTCAAAGGCATTTTGCGCATACATGAAATGAACACATTTTTCTCCAAAACTATAACACATGCAAGCTTGTCCTCTTTGGTGGAGATGATATTTAATAAAATAAGTAGAAATCCACTAAAAGTTTTGTTTGGTTATCTTGCAATCCCGAGATAATCGTCTCCATGCTCCAAATCCATTTTAAAGCCATTTTTAAGGCATTTCGCGCATACATGAAATGAACACATTTTTCTCCAAAACTATAACAGATGCAAGCTTGTCCTGTTTGGTGGAGATGATATTTAATAAAATAAGTAGAAATCCACTAAAAGTTTTGTTTGGTTATCTTGCAATCCCGAAATAATCGTCTCCATGCTCCAAATCCATTTTAAAGCCATTTCAAAGGCATTTTGCGCATACATGAAATGAACACATTTTTCTCCTAAACTATAACACATGCAAGCTTGTCCTGTTTGGTGGAGATGATATTTAATAAAATAAGTAGAAATCCACTAAAAGTTTTGTTTGGTTATCTTGCAATCCCGAGATAATCGTCTCCATGCTCCAAATCCATTTTAAAGCCATTTTTAAGGCATTTCGCGCATACATGAAATGAACACATTTTTCTCCAAAACTATAACAGATGCAAGCTTGTCCTGTTTGGTGGAGATGATATTTAATAAAATAAGTAGAAATCCACTAAAAGTTTTGTTTGGTTATCTTGCAATCCCGAGATAATCGTCTCCATGCTCCAAATCCATTTTAAAGCCATTTTTAAGGCATTTCGCGCATACATGAAATGAACACATTTTTCTCCAAAACTATAACAGATGCAAGCTTGTCCTGTTTGGTGGAGATGATATTTAATAAAATAAGTTGAAATCCACTAAAAGTTTTGTTTGGTTATCTTGCAATCCCGAGATAATCGTCTCCATGCTCCAAATCCATTTTAAAGCCATTTTTAAGGCATTTCGTGCATACATGAAATGAACACATTTTTCTCCAAAACTATAACAGATGCAAGCTTGTCCTGTTTGGTGGAGATGATATTTAATAAAATAAGTAGAAATCCACTAAAAGTTTTGTTTGGTTATATTGCAATCCCGAGATAATCGTCTCCATGCTCCAAATCCATTTTAAAGCCATTTTTAAGGCATTTCGCGCATACATGAAATGAACACATTTTTCTCCAAAACTATAACAGATGCAAGCTTGTCCTGTTTGGTGGAGATGATATTTAATAAAATAAGTAGAAATCCACTAAAAGTTTTGTTTGGTTATCTTGCAATCCCGAGATAGTCGTCTCCATGCTCCAAATCCATTTTAAAGCCATTTTTAAGGCATTTCGCGCATACATGAAATGAACACATTTTTCTCCAAAACTATAACAGATGCAAGCTTGTCCTGTTTGGTGGAGATGATATTTAATAAAATAAGTAGAAATCCACTAAAAGTTTTGTTTGGTTATCTTGCAATCCCGAGATAATCGTCTCCATGCTCCAAATCCATTTTAAAGCCATTTTTAAGGCATTTCGCGCATACATGAAATGAACACATTTTTCTCCAAAACTATAACAGATGCAAGCTTGTCCTGTTTGGTGGAGATGATATTTAATAAAATAAGTAGAAATCCACTAAAAGTTTTGTTTGGTTATCTTGCAATCCCGAGATAATCGTCTCCATGCTCCAAATCCATTTTAAAGCCATTTTTAAGGCATTTCGCGCATACATGAAATGAACACATTTTTCTCCAAAACTATAACAGATGCAAGCTTGTCCTGTTTGGTGGAGATAATATTTAATAAAATAAGTAGAAATCTACTAAAAGTTTCGTTTGTTTATATTGCCATCCTGAGATAATCGTCTCCATGCTCCAAATCCATTTTAAAGCCATTTCAAAGGCATTTTGCGCATACATGAAATGAACACATTTTTCTCCAAAACTATAACACATGCAAGCTTGTCCTGTTTGGTGGAGATGATATTTAATAAAATAAGTAGAAATCCACTAAAAGGTTTGTTTGGTTATCTTGCAATCCCGAGATAATCGTCTCCATGCTCCAAATCCATTTTAAAGCCATTTTTAAGGCATTTCGCGCATACATGAAATGAACACATTTTTCTCCAAAACTATAACAGATGCAAGCTTGTCCTGTTTGGTGGAGATGATATTTAATAAAATAAGTAGAAATCCACTAAAAGTTTTGTTTGGTTATCTTGCAATCCCGAGATAATCGTCTCCATGCTCCAAATCCATTTTAAAGCCATTTTTAAGGCATTTCGCGCATACATGAAATGAACACATTTTTCTCCAAAACTATAACAGATGCAAGCTTGTCCTGTTTGGTGGAGATGATATTTAATAAAATAAGTAGAAATCCACTAAAAGTTTTGTTTGGTTATCTTGCAATCCCGAGATAATCGTCTCCATGCTCCAAATCCATTTTAAAGCCATTTTTAAGGCATTTCGCGCATACATGAAATGAACACATTTTTCTCCAAAACTATAACAGATGCAAGCTTGTCCTGTTTGGTGGAGATGATATTTAATAAAATAAGTAGAAATCCACTAAAAGTTTTGTTTGGTTATCTTGCAATCCCGAGATAATCGTCTCCATGCTCCAAATCCATTTTAAAGCCATTTTTAAGGCATTTCGCGCATACATGAAATGAACACATTTTTCTCCAAAACTATAACAGATGCAAGCTTGTCCTGTTTGGTGGAGATGATATTTAATAAAATAAGTAGAAATCCACTAAAAGTTTTGTTTGGTTATCTTGCAATCCCGAGATAATCGTCTCCATGCTCCAAATCCATTTTAAAGCCATTTTTAAGGCATTTCGCGCATACATGAAATGAACACATTTTTCTCCAAAACTATAACAGATGCAAGCTTGTCCTGTTTGGTGGAGATGATATTTAATAAAATAAGTAGAAATCCACTAAAAGTTTTGTTTGGTTATCTTGCAATCCCGAGATAATCGTCTCCATGCTCCAAATCCATTTTAAAGCCATTTTTAAGGCATTTCGCGCATACATGAAATGAACACATTTTTCTCCAAAACTATAACAGATGCAAGCTTGTCCTGTTTGGTGGAGATGATATTTAATAAAATAAGTAGAAATCCACTAAAAGTTTTGTTTGGTTATCTTGCAATCCCGAGATAATCGTCTCCATGCTCCAAATCCATTTTAAAGCCATTTTTAAGGCATTTCGCGCATACATGAAATGAACACATTTTTCTCCAAAACTATAACAGATGCAAGCTTGTCCTGTTTGGTGGAGATGATATTTAATAAAATAAGTAGAAATCCACTAAAAGTTTTGTTTGGTTATCTTGCAATCCCGAGATAATCGTCTCCATGCTCCAAATCCATTTTAAAGCCATTTTTAAGGCATTTCGCGCACACATGAAATGAACACATTTTTCTCCAAAACTATAACAGATGCAAGCTTGTCCTGTTTGGTGGAGATGATATTTAATAAAATAAGTAGAAATCCACTAAAAGTTTTGTTTGGTTATCTTGCAATCCCGAGATAATCGTCTCCATGCTCCAAATCCATTTTAAAGCCATTTCAAAGGCATTTTGCGCATACATGAAATGAACACATTTTTCTCCTAAACTATAACACATGCAAGCTTGTCCTGTTTGGTGGAGATGATATTTAATAAAATAAGTAGAAATCCACTAAAAGTTTTGTTTGGTTATCTTGCAATCCCGAGATAATCGTCTCCATGCTCCAAATCCATTTTGAAGCCATTTTTAAGGCATTTCGCGCATACATGAAATGAACACATTTTTCTCCAAAACTATAACAGATGCAAGCTTGTCCTGTTTGGTGGAGATGATATTTAATAAAATAAGTAGAAATCCACTAAAAGTTTTGTTTGGTTATCTTGCAATCCCGAGATAATCGTCTCCATGCTCCAAATCCATTTTAAAGCCATTTTTAAGGCATTTCGCGCATACATGAAATGAACACATTTTTCTCCAAAACTATAACAGATGCAAGCTTGTCCTGTTTGGTGGAGATGATATTTAATAAAATAAGTAGAAATCCACTAAAAGTTTTGTTTGGTTATCTTGCAATCCCGAGATAATCGTCTCCATGCTCCAAATCCATTTTAAAGCCATTTTTAAGGCATTTCGCGCATACATGAAATGAACACATTTTTCTCCAAAACTATAACAGATGCAAGCTTGTCCTGTTTGGTGGAGATAATATTTAATAAAATAAGTAGAAATCTACTAAAAGTTTCGTTTGTTTATATTGCCATCCTGAGATAATCGTCTCCATGCTCCAAATCCATTTTAAAGCCATTTCAAAGGCATTTTGCGCATACATGAAATGAACACATTTTTCTCCAAAACTATAACACATGCAAGCTTGTCCTGTTTGGTGGAGATGATATTTAATAAAATAAGTAGAAATCCACTAAAAGTTTTGTTTGGTTATCTTGCAATCCCGAGATAATCGTCTCCATGCTCCAAATCCATTTTAAAGCCATTTTTAAGGCATTTCGCGCATACATGAAATGAACACATTTTTCTCCAAAACTATAACAGATGCAAGCTTGTCCTGTTTGGTGGAGATGATATTTAATAAAATAAGTAGAAATCCACTAAAAGTTTTGTTTGGTTATCTTGCAATCCCGAGATAATCGTCTCCATGCTCCAAATCCATTTTAAAGCCATTTTTAAGGCATTTCGCGCATACATGAAATGAACACATTTTTCTCCAAAACTATAACAGATGCAAGCTTGTCCTGTTTGGTGGAGATGATATTTAATAAAATAAGTAGAAATCCACTAAAAGTTTTGTTTGGTTATCTTGCAATCCCGAGATAATCGTCTCCATGCTCCAAATCCATTTTAAAGCCATTTTTAAGGCATTTCGCGCATACATGAAATGAACACATTTTTCTCCAAAACTATAACAGATGCAAGCTTGTCCTGTTTGGTGGAGATAATATTTAATAAAATAAGTAGAAATCTACTAAAAGTTTCGTTTGTTTATATTGCCATCCTGAGATAATCGTCTCCATGCTCCAAATCCATTTTAAAGCCATTTCAAAGGCATTTTGCGCATACATGAAATGAACACATTTTTCTCCAAAACTATAACACATGCAAGCTTGTCCTGTTTGGTGGAGATGATATTTAATAAAATAAGTAGAAATCCACTAAAAGTTTTGTTTGGTTATCTTGCAATCCCGAGATAATCGTCTCCATGCTCCAAATCCATTTTAAAGCCATTTTTAAGGCATTTCGCGCATACATGAAATGAACACATTTTTCTCCAAAACTATAACAGATGCAAGCTTGTCCTGTTTGGTGGAGATGATATTTAATAAAATAAGTAGAAATCCACTAAAAGTTTTGTTTGGTTATCTTGCAATCCCGAGATAATCGTCTCCATGCTCCAAATCCATTTTAAAGCCATTTTTAAGGCATTTCGCGCATACATGAAATGAACACATTTTTCTCCAAAACTATAACAGATGCAAGCTTGTCCTGTTTGGTGGAGATAATATTTAATAAAATAAGTAGAAATCTACTAAAAGTTTTGTTTGTTTATATTGCCATCCTGAGATAATCGTCTCCATGCTCCAAATCCATTTTAAAGCCATTTCAAAGGCATTTTGCGCATACATGAAATGAACACATTTTTCTCCAAAACTATAACACATGCAAGCTTGTCCTCTTTGGTGGAGATGATATTTAATAAAATAAGTAGAAATCCACTAAAAGTTTTGTTTGGTTATCTTGCAATCCCGAGATAATCGTCTCCATGCTCCAAATCCATTTTAAAGCCATTTTTAAGGCATTTCGCGCATACATGAAATGAACACATTTTTCTCCAAAACTATAACAGATGCAAGCTTGTCCTGTTTGGTGGAGATGATATTTAATATAATAAGTAGAAATCCACTAAAAGTTTTGTTTGGTTATCTTGCAATCCCGAGATAATCGTCTCCATGCTCCAAATCCATTTTAAAGCCATTTTTAAGGCATTTCGCGCATACATGAAATGAACACATTTTTCTCCAAAACTATAACAGATGCAAGCTTGTCCTGTTTGGTGGAGATGATATTTAATAAAATAAGTAGAAATCCACTAAAAGTTTTGTTTGGTTATCTTGCAATCCCGAGATAATCGTCTCCATGCTCCAAATCCATTTTAAAGCCATTTTTAAGGCATTTCGTGCATACATGAAATGAACACATTTTTCTCCAAAACTATAACAGATGCAAGCTTGTCCTGTTTGGTGGAGATAATATTTAATAAAATAAGTAGAAATCTACTAAAAGTTTCGTTTGTTTATATTGCCATCCTGAGATAATCGTCTCCATGCTCCAAATCCATTTTAAAGCCATTTCAAAGGCATTTTGCGCATACATGAAATGAACACATTTTTCTCCAAAACTATAACACATGCAAGCTTGTCCTGTTTGGTGGAGATGATATTTAATAAAATAAGTAGAAATCCACTAAAAGTTTTGTTTGGTTATCTTGCAATCCCGAGATAATCGTCTCCATGCTCCAAATCCATTTTAAAGCCATTTTTAAGGCATTTCGCGCATACATGAAATGAACACATTTTTCTCCAAAACTATAACAGATGCAAGCTTGTCCTGTTTGGTCGAGATGATATTTAATAAAATAAGTAGAAATCCACTAAAAGTTTTGTTTGGTTATCTTGCAATCCCGAGATAATCGTCTCCATGCTCCAAATCCATTTTAAAGCCATTTTTAAGGCATTTCGCGCATACATGAAATGAACACATTTTTCTCCAAAACTATAACAGATGCAAGCTTGTCCTGTTTGGTGGAGATAATATTTAATAAAATAAGTAGAAATCTACTAAAAGTTTTGTTTGTTTATATTGCCATCCTGAGATAATCGTCTCCATGCTCCAAATCCATTTTAAAGCCATTTCAAAGGCATTTTGCGCATACATGAAATGAACACATTTTTCTCCAAAACTATAACACATGCAAGCTTGTCCTCTTTGGTGGAGATGATATTTAATAAAATAAGTAGAAATCCACTAAAAGTTTTGTTTGGTTATCTTGCAATCCCGAGATAATCGTCTCCATGCTCCAAATCCATTTTAAAGCCATTTTTAAGGCATTTCGCGCATACATGAAATGAACACATTTTTCTCCAAAACTATAACAGATGCAAGCTTGTCCTGTTTGGTGGAGATGATATTTAATATAATAAGTAGAAATCCACTAAAAGTTTTGTTTGGTTATCTTGCAATCCCGAGATAATCGTCTCCATGCTCCAAATCCATTTTAAAGCCATTTTTAAGGCATTTCGCGCATACATGAAATGAACACATTTTTCTCCAAAACTATAACAGATGCAAGCTTGTCCTGTTTGGTGGAGATGATATTTAATAAAATAAGTAGAAATCCACTAAAAGTTTTGTTTGGTTATCTTGCAATCCCGAGATAATCGTCTCCATGCTCCAAATCCATTTTAAAGCCATTTTTAAGGCATTTCGCGCATACATGAAATGAACACATTTTTCTCCAAAACTATAACAGATGCAAGCTTGTCCTGTTTGGTGGAGATAATATTTAATAAAATAAGTAGAAATCTACTAAAAGTTTCGTTTGTTTATATTGCCATCCTGAGATAATCGTCTCCATGCTCCAAATCCATTTTAAAGCCATTTCAAAGGCATTTTGCGCATACATGAAATGAACACATTTTTCTCCAAAACTATAACACATGCAAGCTTGTCCTGTTTGGTGGAGATGATATTTAATAAAATAAGTAGAAATCCACTAAAAGTTTTGTTTGGTTATCTTGCAATCCCGAGATAATCGTCTCCATGCTCCAAATCCATTTTAAAGCCATTTTTAAGGCATTTCGCGCATACATGAAATGAACACATTTTTCTCCAAAACTATAACAGATGCAAGCTTGTCCTGTTTGGTGGAGATGATATTTAATAAAATAAGTAGAAATCCACTAAAAGTTTTGTTTGGTTATCTTGCAATCCCGAGATAATCGACTCCATGCTCCAAATCCATTTTAAAGCCATTTTTAAGGCATTTCGCGCATACATGAAATGAACACATTTTTCTCCAAAACTATAACAGATGCAAGCTTGTCCTGTTTGGTGGAGATAATATTTAATAAAATAAGTAGAAATCTACTAAAAGTTTTGTTTGTTTATATTGCCATCCTGAGATAATCGTCTCCATGCTCCAAATCCATTTTAAAGCCATTTCAAAGGCATTTTGCGCATACATGAAATGAACACATTTTTCTCCAAAACTATAACACATGCAAGCTTGTCCTCTTTGGTGGAGATGATATTTAATAAAATAAGTAGAAATCCACTAAAAGTTTTGTTTGGTTATCTTGCAATCCCGAGATAATCGTCTCCATGCTCCAAATCCATTTTAAAGCCATTTTTAAGGCATTTCGCGCATACATGAAATGAACACATTTTTCTCCAAAACTATAACACATGCAAGCTTGTCCTCTTTGGTGGAGATGATATTTAATAAAATAAGTAGAAATCCACTAAAAGTTTTGTTTGGTTATCTTGCAATCCCGAGATAATCGTCTCCATGCTCCAAATCCATTTTAAAGCCATTTTTAAGGCATTTCGCGCATACATGAAATGAACACATTTTTCTCCAAAACTATAACAGATGCAAGCTTGTCCTGTTTGGTGGAGATGATATTTAATAAAATAAGTAGAAATCCACTAAAAGTTTTGTTTGGTTATCTTGCAATCCCGAGATAATCGTCTCCATGCTCCAAATCCATTTTAAAGCCATTTTTAAGGCATTTCGCGCATACATGAAATGAACACATTTTTCTCCAAAACTATAACAGATGCAAGCTTGTCCTGTTTGGTGGAGATAATATTTAATAAAATAAGTAGAAATCTACTAAAAGTTTCGTTTGTTTATATTGCCATCCTGAGATAATCGTCTCCATGATCCAAATCCATTTTAAAGCCATTTCAAAGGCATTTTGCGCATACATGAAATGAACACATTTTTCTCCAAAACTATAACACATGCAAGCTTGTCCTGTTTGGTGGAGATGATATTTAATAAAATAAGTAGAAATCCACTAAAAGTTTTGTTTGGTTATCTTGCAATCCCGAGATAATCGTCTCCATGCTCCAAATCCATTTTAAAGCCATTTTTAAGGCATTTCGCGCATACATGAAATGAACACATTTTTCTCCAAAACTATAACAGATGCAAGCTTGTCCTGTTTGGTGGAGATGATATTTAATAAAATAAGTAGAAATCCACTAAAAGTTTTGTTTGGTTATCTTGCAATCCCGAGATAATCGTCTCCATGCTCCAAATCCATTTTAAAGCCATTTTTAAGGCATTTCGCGCATACATGAAATGAACACATTTTTCTCCAAAACTATAACAGATGCAAGCTTGTCCTGTTTGGTGGAGATAATATTTAATAAAATAAGTAGAAATCTACTAAAAGTTTCGTTTGTTTATATTGCCATCCTGAGATAATCGTCTCCATGCTCCAAATCCATTTTAAAGCCATTTCAAAGGCATTTTGCGCATACATGAAATGAACACATTTTTCTCCAAAACTATAACACATGCAAGCTTGTCCTGTTTGGTGGAGATGATATTTAATAAAATAAGTAGAAATCCACTAAAAGTTTTGTTTGGTTATCTTGCAATCCCGAGATAATCGTCTCCATGCTCCAAATCCATTTTAAAGCCATTTTTAAGGCATTTCGCGCATACATGAAATGAACACATTTTTCTCCAAAACTATAACAGATGCAAGCTTGTCCTGTTTGGTGGAGATGATATTTAATAAAATAAGTAGAAATCCACTAAAAGTTTTGTTTGGTTATCTTGCAATCCCGAGATAATCGTCTCCATGCTCCAAATCCATTTTAAAGCCATTTTTAAGGCATTTCGCGCATACATGAAATGAACACATTTTTCTCCAAAACTATAACAGATGCAAGCTTGTCCTGTTTGGTGGAGATGATATTTAATAAAATAAGTAGAAATCCACTAAAAGTTTTGTTTGGTTATCTTGCAATCCCGAGATAATCGTCTCCATGCTCCAAATCCATTTTAAAGCCATTTTTAAGGCATTTCGCGCATACATGAAATGAACACATTTTTCTCCAAAACTATAACAGATGCAAGCTTGTCCTGTTTGGTGGAGATAATATTTAATAAAATAAGTAGAAATCTACTAAAAGTTTCGTTTGTTTATATTGCCATCCTGAGATAATCGTCTCCATGCTCCAAATCCATTTTAAAGCCATTTCAAAGGCATTTTGCGCATACATGAAATGAACACATTTTTCTCCAAAACTATAACACATGCAAGCTTGTCCTGTTTGGTGGAGATGATATTTAATAAAATAAGTAGAAATCCACTAAAAGTTTTGTTTGGTTATCTTGCAATCCCGAGATAATCGTCTCCATGCTCCAAATCCATTTTAAAGCCATTTTTAAGGCATTTCGCGCATACATGAAATGAACACATTTTTCTCCAAAACTATAACAGATGCAAGCTTGTCCTGTTTGGTGGAGATGATATTTAATAAAATAAGTAGAAATCCACTAAAAGTTTTGTTTGGTTATCTTGCAATCCCGAGATAATCGTCTCCATGCTCCAAATCCATTTTAAAGCCATTTTTAAGGCATTTCGCGCATACATGAAATGAACACATTTTTCTCCAAAACTATAACAGATGCAAGCTTGTCCTGTTTGGTGGAGATAATATTTAATAAAATAAGTAGAAATCTACTAAAAGTTTTGTTTGTTTATATTGCCATCCTGAGATAATCGTCTCCATGCTCCAAATCCATTTTAAAGCCATTTCAAAGGCATTTTGCGCATACATGAAATGAACACATTTTTCTCCAAAACTATAACACATGCAAGCTTGTCCTCTTTGGTGGAGATGATATTTAATAAAATAAGTAGAAATCCACTAAAAGTTTTCGTTTGGTTATCTTGCAATCCCGAGATAATCGTCTCCATGCTCCAAATCCATTTTAAAGCCATTTTTAAGGCATTTCGCGCATACATGAAATGAACACATTTTTCTCCAAAACTATAACAGATGCAAGCTTGTCCTGTTTGGTGGAGATGATATTTAATAAAATAAGTAGAAATCCACTAAAAGTTTTGTTTGGTTATCTTGCAATCCCGAGATAATCGTCTCCATGCTCCAAATCCATTTTAAAGCCATTTTTAAGGCATTTCGCGCATACATGAAATGAACACATTTTTCTCCAAAACTATAACAGATGCAAGCTTGTCCTGTTTGGTGGAGATGATATTTAATAAAATAAGTAGAAATCCACTAAAAGTTTTGTTTGGTTATCTTGCAATCCCGAGATAATCGTCTCCATGCTCCAAATCCATTTTAAAGCCATTTTTAAGGCATTTCGCGCATACATGAAATGAACACATTTTTCTCCAAAACTATAACAGATGCAAGCTTGTCCTGTTTGGTGGAGATGATATTTAATAAAATAAGTAGAAATCCACTAAAAGTTTTGTTTGGTTATCTTGCAATCCCGAGATAATTGTCTCCATGCTCCAAATCCATTTTAAAGCCATTTTTAAGGCATTTCGTGCATACATGAAATGAACACATTTTTCTCCAAAACTATAACAGATGCAAGCTTGTCCTGTTTGGTGGAGATAATATTTAATAAAATAAGTAGAAATCTACTAAAAGTTTCGTTTGTTTATATTGCCATCCTGAGATAATCGTCTCCATGCTCCAAATCCATTTTAAAGCCATTTCAAAGGCATTTTGCGCATACATGAAATGAACACATTTTTCTCCAAAACTATAACACATGCAAGCTTGTCCTGTTTGGTGGAGATGATATTTAATAAAATAAGTAGAAATCCACTAAAAGTTTTGTTTGGTTATCTTGCAATCCCGAGATAATCGTCTCCATGCTCCAAATCCATTTTAAAGCCATTTTTAAGGCATTTCGCGCATACATGAAATGAACACATTTTTCTCCAAAACTATAACAGATGCAAGCTTGTCCTGTTTGGTGGAGATGATATTTAATAAAATAAGTAGAAATCCACTAAAAGTTTTGTTTGGTTATCTTGCAATCCCGAGATAATCGTCTCCATGCTCCAAATCCATTTTAAAGCCATTTTTAAGGCATTTCGCGCATACATGAAATGAACACATTTTTCTCCAAAACTATAACAGATGCAAGCTTGTCCTGTTTGGTGGAGATAATATTTAATAAAATAAGTAGAAATCTACTAAAAGTTTTGTTTGTTTATATTGCCATCCTGAGATAATCGTCTCCATGCTCCAAATCCATTTTAAAGCCATTTCAAAGGCATTTTGCGCATACATGAAATGAACACATTTTTCTCCAAAACTATAACACATGCAAGCTTGTCCTCTTTGGTGGAGATGATATTTAATAAAATAAGTAGAAATCCACTAAAAATTTTGTTTGGTTATCTTGCAATCCCGAGATAATCGTCTCCATGCTCCAAATCCATTTTAAAGCCATTTTTAAGGCATTTCGCGCATACATGAAATGAACACATTTTTCTCCAAAACTATAACAGATGCAAGCTTGTCCTGTTTTGTGGAGATGATATTTAATAAAATAAGTAGAAATCCACTAAAAGTTTTGTTTGGTTATCTTGCAATCCCGAGATAATCGTCTCCATGCTCCAAATCCATTTTAAAGCCATTTTTAAGGCATTTCGCGCATACATGAAATGAACACATTTTTCTCCAAAACTATAACAGATGCAAGCTTGTCCTGTTTGGTGGAGATGATATTTAATAAAATAAGTAGAAATCCACTAAAAGTTTTGTTTGGTTATCTTGCAATCCCGAGATAATCGTCTCCATGCTCCAAATCCATTTTAAAGCCATTTTTAAGGCATTTCGCGCATACATGAAATGAACACATTTTTCTCCAAAACTATAACAGATGCAAGCTTGTCCTGTTTGGTGGAGATGATATTTAATAAAATAAGTAGAAATCCACTAAAAGTTTTGTTTGGTTATCTTGCAATCCCGAGATAATCGTCTCCATGCTCCAAATCCATTTTAAAGCCATTTTTAAGGCATTTCGCGCATACATGAAATGAACACATTTTTCTCCAAAACTATAACAGATGCAAGCTTGTCCTGTTTGGTGGAGATAATATTTAATAAAATAAGTAGAAATCTACTAAAAGTTTTGTTTGTTTATATTGCCATCCTGAGATAATCGTCTCCATGCTCCAAATCCATTTTAAAGCCATTTCAAAGGCATTTTGCGCATACATGAAATGAACACATTTTTCTCCAAAACTATAACACATGCAAGCTTGTCCTCTTTGGTGGAGATGATATTTAATAAAATAAGTAGAAATCCACTAAAAGTTTTGTTTGGTTATCTTGCAATCCCGAGATAATCGTCTCCATGCTCCAAATCCATTTTAAAGCCATTTTTAAGGCATTTCGCGCATACATGAAATGAACACATTTTTCTCCAAAACTATAACAGATGCAAGCTTGTCCTGTTTGGTGGAGATGATATTTAATATAATAAGTAGAAATCCACTAAAAGTTTTGTTTGGTTATCTTGCAATCCCGAGATAATCGTCTCCATGCTCCAAATCCATTTTAAAGCCATTTTTAAGGCATTTCGCGCATACATGAAATGAACACATTTTTCTCCAAAACTATAACAGATGCAAGCTTGTCCTGTTTGGTGGAGATGATATTTAATAAAATAAGTAGAAATCCACTAAAAGTTTTGTTTGGTTATCTTGCAATCCCGAGATAATCGTCTCCATGCTCCAAATCCATTTTAAAGCCATTTTTAAGGCATTTCGCGCATACATGAAATGAACACATTTTTCTCCAAAACTATAACAGATGCAAGCTTGTCCTGTTTGGTGGAGATGATATTTAATAAAATAAGTAGAAATCCACTAAAAGTTTTGTTTGGTTATCTTGCAATCCCGAGATAATCGTCTCCATGCTCCAAATCCATTTTAAAGCCATTTTTAAGGCATTTCGCGCATACATGAAATGAACACATTTTTCTCCAAAACTATAACAGATGCAAGCTTGTCCTGTTTGGTGGAGATAATATTTAATAAAATAAGTAGAAATCTACTAAAAGTTTCGTTTGTTTATATTGCCATCCTGAGATAATCGTCTCCATGCTCCAAATCCATTTTAAAGCCATTTCAAAGGCATTTTGCGCATACATGAAATGAACACATTTTTCTCCAAAACTATAACACATGCAAGCTTGTCCTGTTTGGTGGAGATGATATTTAATAAAATAAGTAGAAATCCACTAAAAGTTTTGTTTGGTTATCTTGCAATCCCGAGATAATCGTCTCCATGCTCCAAATCCATTTTAAAGCCATTTTTAAGGCATTTCGCGCATACATGAAATGAACACATTTTTCTCCAAAACTATAACAGATGCAAGCTTGTCCTGTTTGGTGGAGATGATATTTAATAAAATAAGTAGAAATCCACTAAAAGTTTTGTTTGGTTATCTTGCAATCCCGAGATAATCGACTCCATGCTCCAAATCCATTTTAAAGCCATTTTTAAGGCATTTCGCGCATACATGAAATGAACACATTTTTCTCCAAAACTATAACAGATGCAAGCTTGTCCTGTTTGGTGGAGATAATATTTAATAAAATAAGTAGAAATCTACTAAAAGTTTTGTTTGTTTATATTGCCATCCTGAGATAATCGTCTCCATGCTCCAAATCCATTTTAAAGCCATTTCAAAGGCATTTTGCGCATACATGAAATGAACACATTTTTCTCCAAAACTATAACACATGCAAGCTTGTCCTCTTTGGTGGAGATGATATTTAATAAAATAAGTAGAAATCCACTAAAAGTTTTGTTTGGTTATCTTGCAATCCCGAGATAATCGTCTCCATGCTCCAAATCCATTTTAAAGCCATTTTTAAGGCATTTCGCGCATACATGAAATGAACACATTTTTCTCCAAAACTATAACACATGCAAGCTTGTCCTCTTTGGTGGAGATGATATTTAATAAAATAAGTAGAAATCCACTAAAAGTTTTGTTTGGTTATCTTGCAATCCCGAGATAATCGTCTCCATGCTCCAAATCCATTTTAAAGCCATTTTTAAGGCATTTCGCGCATACATGAAATGAACACATTTTTCTCCAAAACTATAACAGATGCAAGCTTGTCCTGTTTGGTGGAGATGATATTTAATAAAATAAGTAGAAATCCACTAAAAGTTTTGTTTGGTTATCTTGCAATCCCGAGATAATCGTCTCCATGCTCCAAATCCATTTTAAAGCCATTTTTAAGGCATTTCGCGCATACATGAAATGAACACATTTTTCTCCAAAACTATAACAGATGCAAGCTTGTCCTGTTTGGTGGAGATAATATTTAATAAAATAAGTAGAAATCTACTAAAAGTTTCGTTTGTTTATATTGCCATCCTGAGATAATCGTCTCCATGATCCAAATCCATTTTAAAGCCATTTCAAAGGCATTTTGCGCATACATGAAATGAACACATTTTTCTCCAAAACTATAACACATGCAAGCTTGTCCTGTTTGGTGGAGATGATATTTAATAAAATAAGTAGAAATCCACTAAAAGTTTTGTTTGGTTATCTTGCAATCCCGAGATAATCGTCTCCATGCTCCAAATCCATTTTAAAGCCATTTTTAAGGCATTTCGCGCATACATGAAATGAACACATTTTTCTCCAAAACTATAACAGATGCAAGCTTGTCCTGTTTGGTGGAGATGATATTTAATAAAATAAGTAGAAATCCACTAAAAGTTTTGTTTGGTTATCTTGCAATCCCGAGATAATCGTCTCCATGCTCCAAATCCATTTTAAAGCCATTTTTAAGGCATTTCGCGCATACATGAAATGAACACATTTTTCTCCAAAACTATAACAGATGCAAGCTTGTCCTGTTTGGTGGAGATAATATTTAATAAAATAAGTAGAAATCTACTAAAAGTTTCGTTTGTTTATATTGCCATCCTGAGATAATCGTCTCCATGCTCCAAATCCATTTTAAAGCCATTTCAAAGGCATTTTGCGCATACATGAAATGAACACATTTTTCTCCAAAACTATAACACATGCAAGCTTGTCCTGTTTGGTGGAGATGATATTTAATAAAATAAGTAGAAATCCACTAAAAGTTTTGTTTGGTTATCTTGCAATCCCGAGATAATCGTCTCCATGCTCCAAATCCATTTTAAAGCCATTTTTAAGGCATTTCGCGCATACATGAAATGAACACATTTTTCTCCAAAACTATAACAGATGCAAGCTTGTCCTGTTTGGTGGAGATGATATTTAATAAAATAAGTAGAAATCCACTAAAAGTTTTGTTTGGTTATCTTGCAATCCCGAGATAATCGTCTCCATGCTCCAAATCCATTTTAAAGCCATTTTTAAGGCATTTCGCGCATACATGAAATGAACACATTTTTCTCCAAAACTATAACAGATGCAAGCTTGTCCTGTTTGGTGGAGATGATATTTAATAAAATAAGTAGAAATCCACTAAAAGTTTTGTTTGGTTATCTTGCAATCCCGAGATAATCGTCTCCATGCTCCAAATCCATTTTAAAGCCATTTTTAAGGCATTTCGCGCATACATGAAATGAACACATTTTTCTCCAAAACTATAACAGATGCAAGCTTGTCCTGTTTGGTGGAGATAATATTTAATAAAATAAGTAGAAATCTACTAAAAGTTTCGTTTGTTTATATTGCCATCCTGAGATAATCGTCTCCATGCTCCAAATCCATTTTAAAGCCATTTCAAAGGCATTTTGCGCATACATGAAATGAACACATTTTTCTCCAAAACTATAACACATGCAAGCTTGTCCTGTTTGGTGGAGATGATATTTAATAAAATAAGTAGAAATCCACTAAAAGTTTTGTTTGGTTATCTTGCAATCCCGAGATAATCGTCTCCATGCTCCAAATCCATTTTAAAGCCATTTTTAAGGCATTTCGCGCATACATGAAATGAACACATTTTTCTCCAAAACTATAACAGATGCAAGCTTGTCCTGTTTGGTGGAGATGATATTTAATAAAATAAGTAGAAATCCACTAAAAGTTTTGTTTGGTTATCTTGCAATCCCGAGATAATCGTCTCCATGCTCCAAATCCATTTTAAAGCCATTTTTAAGGCATTTCGCGCATACATGAAATGAACACATTTTTCTCCAAAACTATAACAGATGCAAGCTTGTCCTGTTTGGTGGAGATAATATTTAATAAAATAAGTAGAAATCTACTAAAAGTTTTGTTTGTTTATATTGCCATCCTGAGATAATCGTCTCCATGCTCCAAATCCATTTTAAAGCCATTTCAAAGGCATTTTGCGCATACATGAAATGAACACATTTTTCTCCAAAACTATAACACATGCAAGCTTGTCCTCTTTGGTGGAGATGATATTTAATAAAATAAGTAGAAATCCACTAAAAGTTTTCGTTTGGTTATCTTGCAATCCCGAGATAATCGTCTCCATGCTCCAAATCCATTTTAAAGCCATTTTTAAGGCATTTCGCGCATACATGAAATGAACACATTTTTCTCCAAAACTATAACAGATGCAAGCTTGTCCTGTTTGGTGGAGATGATATTTAATAAAATAAGTAGAAATCCACTAAAAGTTTTGTTTGGTTATCTTGCAATCCCGAGATAATCGTCTCCATGCTCCAAATCCATTTTAAAGCCATTTTTAAGGCATTTCGCGCATACATGAAATGAACACATTTTTCTCCAAAACTATAACAGATGCAAGCTTGTCCTGTTTGGTGGAGATGATATTTAATAAAATAAGTAGAAATCCACTAAAAGTTTTGTTTGGTTATCTTGCAATCCCGAGATAATCGTCTCCATGCTCCAAATCCATTTTAAAGCCATTTTTAAGGCATTTCGCGCATACATGAAATGAACACATTTTTCTCCAAAACTATAACAGATGCAAGCTTGTCCTGTTTGGTGGAGATGATATTTAATAAAATAAGTAGAAATCCACTAAAAGTTTTGTTTGGTTATCTTGCAATCCCGAGATAATTGTCTCCATGCTCCAAATCCATTTTAAAGCCATTTTTAAGGCATTTCGTGCATACATGAAATGAACACATTTTTCTCCAAAACTATAACAGATGCAAGCTTGTCCTGTTTGGTGGAGATAATATTTAATAAAATAAGTAGAAATCTACTAAAAGTTTCGTTTGTTTATATTGCCATCCTGAGATAATCGTCTCCATGCTCCAAATCCATTTTAAAGCCATTTCAAAGGCATTTTGCGCATACATGAAATGAACACATTTTTCTCCAAAACTATAACACATGCAAGCTTGTCCTGTTTGGTGGAGATGATATTTAATAAAATAAGTAGAAATCCACTAAAAGTTTTGTTTGGTTATCTTGCAATCCCGAGATAATCGTCTCCATGCTCCAAATCCATTTTAAAGCCATTTTTAAGGCATTTCGCGCATACATGAAATGAACACATTTTTCTCCAAAACTATAACAGATGCAAGCTTGTCCTGTTTGGTGGAGATGATATTTAATAAAATAAGTAGAAATCCACTAAAAGTTTTGTTTGGTTATCTTGCAATCCCGAGATAATCGTCTCCATGCTCCAAATCCATTTTAAAGCCATTTTTAAGGCATTTCGCGCATACATGAAATGAACACATTTTTCTCCAAAACTATAACAGATGCAAGCTTGTCCTGTTTGGTGGAGATAATATTTAATAAAATAAGTAGAAATCTACTAAAAGTTTTGTTTGTTTATATTGCCATCCTGAGATAATCGTCTCCATGCTCCAAATCCATTTTAAAGCCATTTCAAAGGCATTTTGCGCATACATGAAATGAACACATTTTTCTCCAAAACTATAACACATGCAAGCTTGTCCTCTTTGGTGGAGATGATATTTAATAAAATAAGTAGAAATCCACTAAAAATTTTGTTTGGTTATCTTGCAATCCCGAGATAATCGTCTCCATGCTCCAAATCCATTTTAAAGCCATTTTTAAGGCATTTCGCGCATACATGAAATGAACACATTTTTCTCCAAAACTATAACAGATGCAAGCTTGTCCTGTTTTGTGGAGATGATATTTAATAAAATAAGTAGAAATCCACTAAAAGTTTTGTTTGGTTATCTTGCAATCCCGAGATAATCGTCTCCATGCTCCAAATCCATTTTAAAGCCATTTTTAAGGCATTTCGCGCATACATGAAATGAACACATTTTTCTCCAAAACTATAACAGATGCAAGCTTGTCCTGTTTGGTGGAGATGATATTTAATAAAATAAGTAGAAATCCACTAAAAGTTTTGTTTGGTTATCTTGCAATCCCGAGATAATCGTCTCCATGCTCCAAATCCATTTTAAAGCCATTTTTAAGGCATTTCGCGCATACATGAAATGAACACATTTTTCTCCAAAACTATAACAGATGCAAGCTTGTCCTGTTTGGTGGAGATGATATTTAATAAAATAAGTAGAAATCCACTAAAAGTTTTGTTTGGTTATCTTGCAATCCCGAGATAATCGTCTCCATGCTCCAAATCCATTTTAAAGCCATTTTTAAGGCATTTCGTGCATACATGAAATGAACACATTTTTCTCCAAAACTATAACAGATGCAAGCTTGTCCTGTTTGGTGGAGATAATATTTAATAAAATAAGTAGAAATCTACTAAAAGTTTCGTTTGTTTATATTGCCATCCTGAGATAATCGTCTCCATGCTCCAAATCCATTTTAAAGCCATTTCAAAGGCATTTTGCGCATACATGAAATGAACACATTTTTCTCCAAAACTATAACACATGCAAGCTTGTCTTGTTTGGTGGAGATGATATTTAATAAAATAAGTAGAAATCCACTAAAAGTTTTGTTTGGTTATCTTGCAATCCCGAGATAATCGTCTCCATGCTCCAAATCCATTTTAAAGCCATTTTTAAGGCATTTCGCGCATACATGAAATGAACACATTTTTCTCCAAAACTATAACAGATGCAAGCTTGTCCTGTTTGGTGGAGATGATATTTAATAAAATAAGTAGAAATCCACTAAAAGTTTTGTTTGGTTATCTTGCAATCCCGAGATAATCGTCTCCATGCTCCAAATCCATTTTAAAGCCATTTTTAAGGCATTTCGCGCATACATGAAATGAACACATTTTTCTCCAAAACTATAACAGATGCAAGCTTGTCCTGTTTGGTGGAGATGATATTTAATAAAATAAGTAGAAATCCACTAAAAGTTTTGTTTGGTTATCTTGCAATCCCGAGATAATCGTCTCCATGCTCCAAATCCATTTTAAAGCCATTTTTAAGGCATTTCGCGCATACATGAAATGAACACATTTTTCTCCAAAACTATAACAGATGCAAGCTTGTCCTGTTTGGTGGAGATAATATTTAATAAAATAAGTAGAAATCTACTAAAAGTTTCGTTTGTTTATATTGCCATCCTGAGATAATCGTCTCCATGCTCCAAATCCATTTTAAAGCCATTTCAAAGGCATTTTGCGCATACATGAAATGAACACATTTTTCTCCAAAACTATAACACATGCAAGCTTGTCCTGTTTGGTGGAGATGATATTTAATAAAATAAGTAGAAATCCACTAAAAGTTTTGTTTGGTTATCTTGCAATCCCGAGATAATCGTCTCCATGCTCCAAATCCATTTTAAAGCCATTTTTAAGGCATTTCGCGCATACATGAAATGAACACATTTTTCTCCAAAACTATAACAGATGCAAGCTTGTCCTGTTTGGTGGAGATGATATTTAATAAAATAAGTAGAAATCCACTAAAAGTTTTGTTTGGTTATCTTGCAATCCCGAGATAATCGTCTCCATGCTCCAAATCCATTTTAAAGCCATTTTTAAGGCATTTCGCGCATACATGAAATGAACACATTTTTCTCCAAAACTATAACAGATGCAAGCTTGTCCTGTTTGGTGGAGATAATATTTAATAAAATAAGTAGAAATCTACTAAAAGTTTTGTTTGTTTATATTGCCATCCTGAGATAATCGTCTCCATGCTCCAAATCCATTTTAAAGCCATTTCAAAGGCATTTTGCGCATACATGAAATGAACACATTTTTCTCCAAAACTATAACACATGCAAGCTTGTCCTCTTTGGTGGAGATGATATTTAATAAAATAAGTAGAAATCCACTAAAAGTTTTGTTTGGTTATCTTGCAATCCCGAGATAATCGTCTCCATGCTCCAAATCCATTTTAAAGCCATTTTTAAGGCATTTCGCGCATACATGAAATGAACACATTTTTCTCCAAAACTATAACAGATGCAAGCTTGTCCTGTTTGGTGGAGATGATATTTAATAAAATAAGTAGAAATCCACTAAAAGTTTTGTTTGGTTATCTTGCAATCCCGAGATAATCGTCTCCATGCTCCAAATCCATTTTAAAGCCATTTTTAAGGCATTTCGCGCATACATGAAATGAACACATTTTTCTCCAAAACTATAACAGATGCAAGCTTGTCCTGTTTGGTGGAGATGATATTTAATAAAATAAGTAGAAATCCACTAAAAGTTTTGTTTGGTTATCTTGCAATCCCGAGATAATCGTCTCCATGCTCCAAATCCATTTTAAAGCCATTTTTAAGGCATTTCGCGCATACATGAAATGAATACATTTTTCTCCAAAACTATAACAGATGCAAGCTTGTCCTGTTTGGTGGAGATGATATTTAATAAAATAAGTAGAAATCCACTAAAAGTTTTGTTTGGTTATATTGCAATCCCGAGATAATCGTCTCCATGCTCCAAATCCATTTTAAAGTCATTTTTAAGGCATTTCGCGCATACATGAAATGAACACATTTTTCTCCAAAACTATAACAGATGCAAGCTTGTCCTGTTTGGTGGAGATGATATTTAATAAAATAAGTAGAAATCCCCTAAAAGTTTTGTTTGGTTATCTTGCAATCCCGAGATAATCGTCTCCATGCTCCAAATCCATTTTAAAGCCATTTTTAAGGCATTTCGCGCATACATGAAATGAACACATTTTTCTCCAAAACTATAACAGATGCAAGCTTGTCCTGTTTGGTGGAGATGATATTTAATAAAATAAGTAGAAATCCACTAAAAGTTTTGTTTGGTTATCTTGCAATCCCGAGATAATCGTCTCCATGCTCCAAATCCATTTTAAAGCCATTTTTAAGGCATTTCGCGCATACATGAAATGAACACATTTTTCTCCAAAACTATAACAGATGCAAGCTTGTCCTGTTTGGTGGAGATAATATTTAATAAAATAAGTAGAAATCTACTAAAAGTTTTGTTTGTTTATATTGCCATCCTGAGATAATCGTCTCCATGCTCCAAATCCATTTTAAAGCCATTTCAAAGGCATTTTGCGCATACATGAAATGAACACATTTTTCTCCAAAACTATAACACATGCAAGCTTGTCCTCTTTGGTGGAGATGATATTTAATAAAATAAGTAGAAATCCACTAAAAGTTTTGTTTGGTTATCTTGCAATCCCGAGATAATCGTCTCCATGCTCCAAATCCATTTTAAAGCCATTTTTAAGGCATTTCGCGCATACATGAAATGAACACATTTTTCTCCAAAACTATAACAGATGCAAGCTTGTCCTGTTTGGTGGAGATGATATTTAATAAAATAAGTAGAAATCCACTAAAAGTTTTGTTTGGTTATCTTGCAATCCCGAGATAATCGTCTCCATGCTCCAAATCCATTTTAAAGCCATTTTTAAGGCATTTCGCGCATACATGAAATGAACACATTTTTCTCCAAAACTATAACAGATGCAAGCTTGTCCTGTTTGGTGGAGATGATATTTAATAAAATAAGTAGAAATCCACTAAAAGTTTTGTTTGGTTATCTTGCAATCCCGAGATAATCGTCTCCATGCTCCAAATCCATTTTAAAGCCATTTTTAAGGCATTTCGCGCATACATGAAATGAATACATTTTTCTCCAAAACTATAACAGATGCAAGCTTGTCCTGTTTGGTGGAGATGATATTTAATAAAATAAGTAGAAATCCACTAAAAGTTTTGTTTGGTTATATTGCAATCCCGAGATAATCGTCTCCATGCTCCAAATCCATTTTAAAGTCATTTTTAAGGCATTTCGCGCATACATGAAATGAACACATTTTTCTCCAAAACTATAACAGATGCAAGCTTGTCCTGTTTGGTGGAGATGATATTTAATAAAATAAGTAGAAATCCCCTAAAAGTTTTGTTTGGTTATCTTGCAATCCCGAGATATTCGTCTCCATGCTCCAAATCCATTTTAAAGCCATTTTTAAGGCATTTCGCGCATACATGAAATGAACACATTTTTCTCCAAAACTATAACAGATGCAAGCTTGTCCTGTTTGGTGGAGATAATATTTAATAAAATAAGTAGAAATCTACTAAAAGTTTCGTTTGTTTATATTGCCATCCTGAGATAATCGTCTCCATGCTCCAAATCCATTTTAAAGCCATTTCAAAGGCATTTTGCGCATACATGAAATGAACACATTTTTCTCCAAAACTATAACACATGCAAGCTTGTCCTGTTTGGTGGAGATGATATTTAATAAAATAAGTAGAAATCCACTAAAAGTTTTGTTTGGTTATCTTGCAATCCCGAGATAATCGTCTCCATGCTCCAAATCCATTTTAAAGCCATTTTTAAGGCATTTCGCGCATACATGAAATGAACACATTTTTCTCCAAAACTATAACAGATGCAAGCTTGTCCTGTTTGGTGGAGATGATATTTAATAAAATAAGTAGAAATCCACTAAAAGTTTTGTTTGGTTATCTTGCAATCCCGAGATAATCGTCTCCATGCTCCAAATCCATTTTAAAGCCATTTTTAAGGCATTTCGCGCATACATGAAATGAACACATTTTTCTCCAAAACTATAACAGATGCAAGCTTGTCCTGTTTGGTGGAGATGATATTTAATAAAATAAGTAGAAATCCACTAAAAGTTTTGTTTGGTTATCTTGCAATCCCGAGATAATCGTCTCCATGCTCCAAATCCATTTTAAAGCCATTTTTAAGGCATTTCGCGCATACATGAAATGAACACATTTTTCTCCAAAACTATAACAGATGCAAGCTTGTCCTGTTTGGTGGAGATGATATTTAATAAAATAAGTAGAAATCCACTAAAAGTTTTGTTTGGTTATCTTGCAATCCCGAGATAATCGTCTCCATGGTCCAAATCCATTTTAAAGCCATTTCAAAGGCATTTTGCGCATACATGAAATGAACACATTTTTCTCCAAAACTATAACACATGCAAGCTTGTCCTGTTTGGTGGAGATGATATTTAATAAAATAAGTAGAAATCCACTAAAAGTTTTGTTTGGTTATCTTGCAATCCCGAGATAATCGTCTCCATGCTCCAAATCCATTTTAAAGCCATTTTTAAGGCATTTCGCGCATACATGAAATGAACACATTTTTCTCCAAAACTATAACAGATGCAAGCTTGTCCTGTTTGGTGGAGATGATATTTAATAAAATAAGTAGAAATCCACTAAAAGTTTTGTTTGGTTATCTTGCAATCCCGAGATAATCGTCTCCATGCTCCAAATCCATTTTAAAGCCATTTTTAAGGCATTTCGCGCATACATGAAATGAACACATTTTTCTCCAAAACTATAACAGATGCAAGCTTGTCCTGTTTGGTGGAGATGATATTTAATAAAATAAGTCGAAATCCACTAAAAGTTTTGTTTGGTTATCTTGCAATCCCGAGATAATCGTCTCCATGCTCCAAATCCATTTTAAAGCCATTTTTAAGGCATTTCGCGCATACATGAAATGAACACATTTTTCTCCAAAACTATAACAGATGCAAGCTTGTCCTGTTTGGTGGAGATGATATTTAATAAAATAAGTAGAAATCCACTAAAAGTTTTGTTTGGTTATCTTGCAATCCCGAGATAATCGTCTCCATGCTCCAAATCCATTTTAAAGCCATTTTTAAGGCATTTTGCGCATACATGAAATGAACACATTTTTCTCCAAAACTATAACAGATGCAAGCTTGTCCTGTTTGGTGGAGATGATATTTAATAAAATAAGTAGAAATCCACTAAAAGTTTTGTTTGGTTATCTTGCAATCCCGAGATAATCGTCTCCATGCTCCAAATCCATTTAAAGCCATTTTTAAGGCATTTCGCGCATACATGAAATGAACACATTTTTCTCCAAAACTATAACAGATGCAAGCTTGTCCTGTTTGGTGGAGATGATATTTAATAAAATAAGTAGAAATCCACTAAAAGTTTTGTTTGGTTATCTTGCAATCCCGAGATAATCGTCTCCATGCTCCAAATCCATTTTAAAGCCATTTTTAAGGCATTTCGCGCATACATGAAATGAACACATTTTTCTCCAAAACTATAACAGATGCAAGCTTGTCCTGTTTGGTGGAGATGATATTTAATAAAATAAGTAGAAATCCACTAAAAGTTTTGTTTGGTTATCTTGCAATCCCGAGATAATCGTCTCCATGCTCCAAATCCATTTTAAAGCCATTTTTAAGGCATTTCGCGCATACATGAAATGAACACATTTTTCTCCAAAACTATAACAGATGCAAGCTTGTCCTGTTTGGTGGAGATGATATTTAATAAAATAAGTAGAAATCCACTAAAAGTTTTGTTTGGTTATCTTGCAATCCCGAGATAATCGTCTCCATGCTCCAAATCCATTTTAAAGCCATTTCAAAGGCATTTTGCGCATACATGAAATGAACACATTTTTCTCCTAAACTATAACACATGCAAGCTTGTCCTGTTTGGTGGAGATGATATTTAATAAAATAAGTAGAAATCCACTAAAAGTTTTGTTTGGTTATCTTGCAATCCCGAGATAATCGTCTCCATGCTCCAAATCCATTTTAAAGCCATTTTTAAGGCATTTCGCGCATACATGAAATGAACACATTTTTCTCCAAAACTATAACAGATGCAAGCTTGTCCTGTTTGGTGGAGATGATATTTAATAAAATAAGTAGAAATCCACTAAAAGTTTTGTTTGGTTATCTTGCAATCCCGAGATAATCGTCTCCATGCTCCAAATCCATTTTAAAGCCATTTTTAAGGCATTTCGCGCATACATGAAATGAACACATTTTTCTCCAAAACTATAACAGATGCAAGCTTGTCCTGTTTGGTGGAGATGATATTTAATAAAATAAGTAGAAATCCACTAAAAGTTTTGTTTGGTTATCTTGCAATCCCGAGATAATCGTCTCCATGCTCCAAATCCATTTTAAAGCCATTTTTAAGGCATTTCGCGCATACATGAAATGAACACATTTTTCTCCAAAACTATAACAGATGCAAGCTTGTCCTGTTTGGTGGAGATGATATTTAATAAAATAAGTAGAAATCCACTAAAAGTTTTGTTTGGTTATATTGCAATCCCGAGATAATCGTCTCCATGCTCCAAATCCATTTTAAAGCCATTTTTAAGGCATTTCGCGCATACATGAAATGAACACATTTTTCTCCAAAACTATAACAGATGCAAGCTTGTCCTGTTTGGTGGAGATGATATTTAATAAAATAAGTAGAAATCCACTAAAAGTTTTGTTTGGTTATCTTGCAATCCCGAGATAGTCGTCTCCATGCTCCAAATCCATTTTAAAGCCATTTTTAAGGCATTTCGCGCATACATGAAATGAACACATTTTTCTCCAAAACTATAACAGATGCAAGCTTGTCCTGTTTGGTGGAGATGATATTTAATAAAATAAGTAGAAATCCACTAAAAGTTTTGTTTGGTTATCTTGCAATCCCGAGATAATCGTCTCCATGCTCCAAATCCATTTTAAAGCCATTTTTAAGGCATTTCGCGCATACATGAAATGAACACATTTTTCTCCAAAACTATAACAGATGCAAGCTTGTCCTGTTTGGCGGAGATGATATTTAATAAAATAAGTAGAAATCCACTAAAAGTTTTGTTTGGTTATCTTGCAATCCCGAGATAATCGTCTCCATGCTCCAAATCCATTTTAAAGCCATTTTTAAGGCATTTCGCGCATACATGAAATGAACACATTTTTCTCCAAAACTATAACAGATGCAAGCTTGTCCTGTTTGGTGGAGATAATATTTAATAAAATAAGTAGAAATCTACTAAAAGTTTCGTTTGTTTATATTGCCATCCTGAGATAATCGTCTCCATGATCCAAATCCATTTTAAAGCCATTTCAAAGGCATTTTGCGCATACATGAAATGAACACATTTTTCTCCAAAACTATAACACATGCAAGCTTGTCCTGTTTGGTGGAGATGATATTTAATAAAATAAGTAGAAATCCACTAAAGGTTTTGTTTGGTTATCTTGCAATCCCGAGATAATCGTCTCCATGCTCCAAATCCATTTTAAAGCCATTTTTAAGGCATTTCGTGCATACATGAAATGAACACATTTTTCTCCAAAACTATAACAGATGCAAGCTTGTCCTGTTTGATGGAGATGATATTTAATAAAATAAGTAGAAATCCACTAAAAGTTTTGTTTGGTTATCTTGCAATCCCGAGATAATCGTCTCCATGCACCAAATCCATTTTAAAGCCATTTTTAAGGCATTTCGCGCATACATGAAATGAACACATTTTTCTCCAAAACTATAACAGATGCAAGCTTGTCCTGTTTGGTGGAGATAATATTTAATAAAATAAGTAAAAATCTACTAAAAGTTTCGTTTGTTTATATTGCCATCCTGAGATAATCGTCTCCATGCTCCAAATCCATTTTAAAGCCATTTCAAAGGCATTTTGCGCATACATGAAATGAACACATTTTTCTCCAAAACTATAACACATGCAAGCTTGTCCTGTTTGGTGGAGATGATATTTAATAAAATAAGTAGAAATCCACTAAAAGTTTTGTTTGGTTATCTTGCAATCCCGAGATAATCGTCTCCATGCTCCAAATCCATTTTAAAGCCATTTTTAAGGCATTTCGCGCATACATGAAATGAACACATTTTTCTCCAAAACTATAACAGATGCAAGCTTGTCCTGTTTGGTGGAGATGATATTTAATAAAATAAGTAGAAATCCACTAAAAGTTTTGTTTGGTTATCTTGCAATCCCGAGATAATCGTCTCCATGCTCCAAATCCATTTTAAAGCCATTTTTAAGGCATTTCGCGCATACATGAAATGAACACATTTTTCTCCAAAACTATAACAGATGCAAGCTTGTCCTGTTTGGTGGAGATGATATTTAATAAAATAAGTAGAAATCCACTAAAAGTTTTGTTTGGTTATCTTGCAATCCCGAGATAATCGTCTCCATGCTCCAAATCCATTTTAAAGCCATTTTTAAGGCATTTCGCGCATACATGAAATGAACACATTTTTCTCCAAAACTATAACAGATGCAAGCTTGTCCTGTTTGGTGGAGATAATATTTAATAAAATAAGTAGAAATCTACTAAAAGTTTCGTTTGTTTATATTGCCATCCTGAGATAATCGTCTCCATGCTCCAAATCCATTTTAAAGCCATTTCAAAGGCATTTTGCGCATACATGAAATGAACACATTTTTCTCCAAAACTATAACAGATGCAAGCTTGTCCTGTTTGGTGGAGATAATATTTAATAAAATAAGTAGAAATCTACTAAAAGTTTCGTTTGTTTATATTGCCATCCTGAGATAATCGTCTCCATGATCCAAATCCATTTTAAAGCCATTTCAAAGGCATTTTGCGCATACATGAAATGAACACATTTTTCTCCAAAACTATAACACATGCAAGCTTGTCCTGTTTGGTGGAGATGATATTTAATAAAATAAGTAGAAATCCACTAAAGGTTTTGTTTGGTTATCTTGCAATCCCGAGATAATCGTCTCCATGCTCCAAATCCATTTTAAAGCCATTTTTAAGGCATTTCGTGCATACATGAAATGAACACATTTTTCTCCAAAACTATAACAGATGCAAGCTTGTCCTGTTTGATGGAGATGATATTTAATAAAATAAGTAGAAATCCACTAAAAGTTTTGTTTGGTTATCTTGCAATCCCGAGATAATCGTCTCCATGCACCAAATCCATTTTAAAGCCATTTTTAAGGCATTTCGCGCATACATGAAATGAACACATTTTTCTCCAAAACTATAACAGATGCAAGCTTGTCCTGTTTGGTGGAGATAATATTTAATAAAATAAGTAAAAATCTACTAAAAGTTTCGTTTGTTTATATTGCCATCCTGAGATAATCGTCTCCATGCTCCAAATCCATTTTAAAGCCATTTCAAAGGCATTTTGCGCATACATGAAATGAACACATTTTTCTCCAAAACTATAACACATGCAAGCTTGTCCTGTTTGGTGGAGATGATATTTAATAAAATAAGTAGAAATCCACTAAAAGTTTTGTTTGGTTATCTTGCAATCCCGAGATAATCGTCTCCATGCTCCAAATCCATTTTAAAGCCATTTTTAAGGCATTTCGCGCATACATGAAATGAACACATTTTTCTCCAAAACTATAACAGATGCAAGCTTGTCCTGTTTGGTGGAGATGATATTTAATAAAATAAGTAGAAATCCACTAAAAGTTTTGTTTGGTTATCTTGCAATCCCGAGATAATCGTCTCCATGCTCCAAATCCATTTTAAAGCCATTTTTAAGGCATTTCGCGCATACATGAAATGAACACATTTTTCTCCAAAACTATAACAGATGCAAGCTTGTCCTGTTTGGTGGAGATGATATTTAATAAAATAAGTAGAAATCCACTAAAAGTTTTGTTTGGTTATCTTGCAATCCCGAGATAATCGTCTCCATGCTCCAAATCCATTTTAAAGCCATTTTTAAGGCATTTCGCGCATACATGAAATGAACACATTTTTCTCCAAAACTATAACAGATGCAAGCTTGTCCTGTTTGGTGGAGATAATATTTAATAAAATAAGTAGAAATCTACTAAAAGTTTCGTTTGTTTATATTGCCATCCTGAGATAATCGTCTCCATGCTCCAAATCCATTTTAAAGCCATTTCAAAGGCATTTTGCGCATACATGAAATGAACACATTTTTCTCCAAAACTATAACACATGCAAGCTTGTCCTGTTTGGTGGAGATGATATTTAATAAAATAAGTAGAAATCCACTAAAAGTTTTGTTTGGTTATCTTGCAATCCCGAGATAATCGTCTCCATGCTCCAAATCCATTTTAAAGCCATTTTTAAGGCATTTCGCGCATACATGAAATGAACACATTTTTCTCCAAAACTATAACAGATGCAAGCTTGTCCTGTTTGGTGGAGATGATATTTAATAAAATAAGTAGAAATCCACTAAAAGTTTTGTTTGGTTATCTTGCAATCCCGAGATAATCGTCTCCATGCTCCAAATCCATTTTAAAGCCATTTTTAAGGCATTTCGCGCATACATGAAATGAACACATTTTTCTCCAAAACTATAACAGATGCAAGCTTGTCCTGTTTGGTGGAGATGATATTTAATAAAATAAGTAGAAATCCACTAAAAGTTTTGTTTGGTTATCTTGCAATCCCGAGATAATCGTCTCCATGCTCCAAATCCATTTTAAAGCCATTTTTAAGGCATTTCGCGCATACATGAAATGAACACATTTTTCTCCAAAACTATAACAGATGCAAGCTTGTCCTGTTTGGTGGAGATAATATTTAATAAAATAAGTAGAAATCTACTAAAAGTTTCGTTTGTTTATATTACCATCCTGAGATAATCGTCTCCATGCTCCAAATCCATTTTAAAGCCATTTTTAAGGCATTTCGCGCATACATGAAATGAACACATTTTTCTCCAAAACTATAACAGATGCAAGCTTGTCCTGTTTGGTGGAGATGATATTTAATAAAATAAGTAGAAATCCACTAAAAGTTTTGTTTGGTTATCTTGCAATCCCGAGATAATCGTCTCCATGCTCCAAATCCATTTTAAAGCCATTTTTAAGGCATTTCGCGCATACATGAAATGAACACATTTTTCTCCAAAACTATAACAGATGCAAGCTTGTCCTGTTTGGTGGAGATGATATTTAATAAAATAAGTAGAAATCCACTAAAAGTTTTGTTTGGTTATCTTGCAATCCCGAGATAATCGTCTCCATGCTCCAAATCCATTTTAAAGCCATTTTTAAGGCATTTCGCGCATACATGAAATGAACACATTTTTCTCCAAAACTATAACAGATGCAAGCTTGTCCTGTTTGGTGGAGATAATATTTAATAAAATAAGTAGAAATCTACTAAAAGTTTCGTTTGTTTATATTGCCATCCTGAGATAATCGTCTCCATGCTCCAAATCCATTTTAAAGCCATTTCAAAGGCATTTTGCGCATACATGAAATGAACACATTTTTCTCCAAAACTATAACACATGCAAGCTTGTCCTGTTTGGTGGAGATGATATTTAATAAAATAAGTAGAAATCCACTAAAAGTTTTGTTTGGTTATCTTGCAATCCCGAGATAATCGTCTCCATGCTCCAAATCCATTTTAAAGCCATTTTTAAGGCATTTCGCGCATACATGAAATGAACACATTTTTCTCCAAAACTATAACAGATGCAAGCTTGTCCTGTTTGGTGGAGATGATATTTAATAAAATAAGTAGAAATCCACTAAAAGTTTTGTTTGGTTATCTTGCAATCCCGAGATAATCGTCTCCATGCTCCAAATCCATTTTAAAGCCATTTTTAAGGCATTTCGCGCATACATGAAATGAACACATTTTTCTCCAAAACTATAACAGATGCAAGCTTGTCCTGTTTGGTGGAGATGATATTTAATAAAATAAGTAGAAATCCACTAAAAGTTTTGTTTGGTTATCTTGCAATCCCGAGATCATCGTCTCCATGCTCCAAATCCATTTTAAAGCCATTTTTAAGGCATTTCGCGCATACATGAAATGAACACATTTTTCTCCAAAACTATAACAGATGCAAGCTTGTCCTGTTTGGTGGAGATAATATTTAATAAAATAAGTAGAAATCTACTAAAAGTTTCGTTTGTTTATATTGCCATCCTGAGATAATCGTCTCCATGCTCCAAATCCATTTTAAAGCCATTTCAAAGGCATTTTGCGCATACATGAAATGAACACATTTTTCTCCAAAACTATAACACATGCAAGCTTGTCCTGTTTGGTGGAGATGATATTTAATAAAATAAGTAGAAATCCACTAAAAGTTTTGTTTGGTTATCTTGCAATCCCGAGATAATCGTCTCCATGCTCCAAATCCATTTTAAAGCCATTTTTAAGGCATTTCGCGCATACATGAAATGAACACATTTTTCTCCAAAACTATAACAGATGCAAGCTTGTCCTGTTTGGTGGAGATGATATTTAATAAAATAAGTAGAAATCCACTAAAAGTTTTGTTTGGTTATCTTGCAATCCCGAGATAATCGTCTCCATGCTCCAAATCCATTTTAAAGCCATTTTTAAGGCATTTCGCGCATACATGAAATGAACACATTTTTCTCCAAAACTATAACAGATGCAAGCTTGTCCTGTTTGGTGGAGATGATATTTAATAAAATAAGTAGAAATCCACTAAAAGTTTTGTTTGGTTATCTTGCAATCCCGAGATAATCGTCTCCATGCTCCAAATCCATTTTAAAGCCATTTTTAAGGCATTTCGCGCATACATGAAATGAACACATTTTTCTCCAAAACTATAACAGATGCAAGCTTGTCCTGTTTGGTGGAGATAATATTTAATAAAATAAGTAGAAATCTACTAAAAGTTTCGTTTGTTTATATTACCATCCTGAGATAATCGTCTCCATGCTCCAAATCCATTTTAAAGCCATTTTTAAGGCATTTCGCGCATACATGAAATGAACACATTTTTCTCCAAAACTATAACAGATGCAAGCTTGTCCTGTTTGGTGGAGATGATATTTAATAAAATAAGTAGAAATCCACTAAAAGTTTTGTTTGGTTATCTTGCAATCCCGAGATAATCGTCTCCATGCTCCAAATCCATTTTAAAGCCATTTTTAAGGCATTTCGCGCATACATGAAATGAACACATTTTTCTCCAAAACTATAACAGATGCAAGCTTGTCCTGTTTGGTGGAGATGATATTTAATAAAATAAGTAGAAATCCACTAAAAGTTTTGTTTGGTTATCTTGCAATCCCGAGATAATCGTCTCCATGCTCCAAATCCATTTTAAAGCCATTTTTAAGGCATTTCGCGCATACATGAAATGAACACATTTTTCTCCAAAACTATAACAGATGCAAGCTTGTCCTGTTTGGTGGAGATAATATTTAATAAAATAAGTAGAAATCTACTAAAAGTTTCGTTTGTTTATATTGCCATCCTGAGATAATCGTCTCCATGCTCCAAATCCATTTTAAAGCCATTTCAAAGGCATTTTGCGCATACATGAAATGAACACATTTTTCTCCAAAACTATAACACATGCAAGCTTGTCCTGTTTGGTGGAGATGATATTTAATAAAATAAGTAGAAATCCACTAAAAGTTTTGTTTGGTTATCTTGCAATCCCGAGATAATCGTCTCCATGCTCCAAATCCATTTTAAAGCCATTTTTAAGGCATTTCGCGCATACATGAAATGAACACATTTTTCTCCAAAACTATAACAGATGCAAGCTTGTCCTGTTTGGTGGAGATGATATTTAATAAAATAAGTAGAAATCCACTAAAAGTTTTGTTTGGTTATCTTGCAATCCCGAGATAATCGTCTCCATGCTCCAAATCCATTTTAAAGCCATTTTTAAGGCATTTCGCGCATACATGAAATGAACACATTTTTCTCCAAAACTATAACAGATGCAAGCTTGTCCTGTTTGGTGGAGATGATATTTAATAAAATAAGTAGAAATCCACTAAAAGTTTTGTTTGGTTATCTTGCAATCCCGAGATAATCGTCTCCATGCTCCAAATCCATTTTAAAGCCATTTTTAAGGCATTTCGCGCATACATGAAATGAACACATTTTTCTCCAAAACTATAACAGATGCAAGCTTGTCCTGTTTGGTGGAGATGATATTTAATAAAATAAGTAGAAATCCACTAAAAGTTTTGTTTGGTTATCTTGCAATCCCGAGATAATCGTCTCCATGCTCCAAATCCATTTTAAAGCCATTTCAAAGGCATTTTGCGCATACATGAAATGAACACATTTTTCTCCAAAACTATAACACATGCAAGCTTGTCCTGTTTGGTGGAGATGATATTTAATAAAATAAGTAGAAATCCACTAAAAGTTTTGTTTGGTTATCTTGCAATCCCGAGATAATCGTCTCCATGCTCCAAATCCATTTTAAAGCCATTTTTAAGGCATTTCGCGCATACATGAAATGAACACATTTTTCTCCAAAACTATAACAGATGCAAGCTTGTCCTGTTTGGTGGAGATGATATTTAATAAAATAAGTAGAAATCCACTAAAAGTTTTGTTTGGTTATCTTGCAATCCCGAGATAATCGTCTCCATGCTCCAAATCCATTTTAAAGCCATTTTTAAGGCATTTCGCGCATACATGAAATGAACACATTTTTCTCCAAAACTATAACATATGCAAGCTTGTCCTGTTTGGTGGAGATGATATTTAATAAAATAAGTAGAAATCCACTAAAAGTTTTGTTTGGTTATCTTGCAATCCCGAGATAATCGTCTCCATGCTCCAAATCCATTTTAAAGCCATTTTTAAGGCATTTCGCGCATACATGAAATGAACACATTTTTCTCCAAAACTATAACAGATGCAAGCTTGTCCTGTTTGGTGGAGATGATATTTAATAAAATAAGTAGAAATCCACTAAAAGTTTTGTTTGGTTATCTTGCAATCCCGAGATAATCGTCTCCATGCTCCAAATCCATTTTAAAGCCATTTCAAAGGCATTTTGCGCATACATGAAATGAACACATTTTTCTCCTAAACTATAACACATGCAAGCTTGTCCTGTTTGGTGGAGATGATATTTAATAAAATAAGTAGAAATCCACTAAAAGTTTTGTTTGGTTATCTTGCAATCCCGAGATAATCGTCTCCATGCTCCAAATCCATTTTAAAGCCATTTTTAAGGCATTTCGCGCATACATGAAATGAACACATTTTTCTCCAAAACTATAACAGATGCAAGCTTGTCCTGTTTGGTGGAGATGATATTTAATAAAATAAGTAGAAATCCACTAAAAGTTTTGTTTGGTTATCTTGCAATCCCGAGATAATCGTCTCCATGCTCCAAATCCATTTTAAAGCCATTTTTAAGGCATTTCGCGCATACATGAAATGAACACATTTTTCTCCAAAACTATAACAGATGCAAGCTTGTCCTGTTTGGTGGAGATGATATTTAATAAAATAAGTAGAAATCCACTAAAAGTTTTGTTTGGTTATCTTGCAATCCCGAGATAATCGTCTCCATGCTCCAAATCCATTTTAAAGCCATTTTTAAGGCATTTCGCGCATACATGAAATGAACACATTTTTCTCCAAAACTATAACAGATGCAAGCTTGTCCTGTTTGGTGGAGATGATATTTAATAAAATAAGTAGAAATCCACTAAAAGTTTTGTTTGGTTATATTGCAATCCCGAGATAATCGTCTCCATGCTCCAAATCCATTTTAAAGCCATTTTTAAGGCATTTCGCGCATACATGAAATGAACACATTTTTCTCCAAAACTATAACAGATGCAAGCTTGTCCTGTTTGGTGGAGATGATAATTAATAAAATAAGTAGAAATCCACTAAAAGTTTTGTTTGGTTATCTTGCAATCCCGAGATAGTCGTCTCCATGCTCCAAATCCATTTTAAAGCCATTTTTAAGGCATTTCGCGCATACATGAAATGAACACATTTTTCTCCAAAACTATAACAGATGCAAGCTTGTCCTGTTTGGTGGAGATGATATTTAATAAAATAAGTAGAAATCCACTAAAAGTTTTGTTTGGTTATCTTGCAATCCCGAGATAATCGTCTCCATGCTCCAAATCCATTTTAAAGCCATTTTTAAGGCATTTCGCGCATACGTGAAATGAACACATTTTTCTCCAAAACTATAACAGATGCAAGCTTGTCCTGTTTGGTGGAGATGATATTTAATAAAATAAGTAGAAATCCACTAAAAGTTTTGTTTGGTAATCTTGCAATCCCGAGATAATCGTCTCCATGCTCCAAATCCATTTTAAAGCCATTTTTAAGGCATTTCGCGCATACATGAAATGAACACATTTTTCTCCAAAACTATAACAGATGCAAGCTTGTCCTGTTTGGTGGAGATAAAATTTAATAAAATAAGTAGAAATCTACTAAAAGTTTCGTTTGTTTATATTACCATCCTGAGATAATCGTCTCCATGCTCCAAATCCATTTTAAAGCCATTTTTAAGGCATTTCGCGCATACATGAAATGAACACATTTTTCTCCAAAACTATAACAGATGCAAGCTTGTCCTGTTTGGTGGAGATGATATTTAATAAAATAAGTAGAAATCCACTAAAAGTTTTGTTTGGTTATCTTGCAATCCCGAGATAATCGTCTCCATGCTCCAAATCCATTTTAAAGCCATTTTTAAGGCATTTCGCGCATACATGAAATGAATACATTTTTCTCCAAAACTATAACAGATGCAAGCTTGTCCTGTTTGGTGGAGATGATATTTAATAAAATAAGTAGAAATCCACTAAAAGTTTTGTTTGGTTATATTGCAATCCCGAGATAATCGTCTCCATGCTCCAAATCCATTTTAAAGCCATTTTTAAGGCATTTCGCGCATACATGAAATGAACACATTTTTCTCCAAAACTATAACAGATGTAAGCTTGTCCTGTTTGGTGGAGATGATATTTAATAAAATAAGTAGAAATCCACTAAAAGTTTTGTTTGGTTATCTTGCAATCCCGAGATAATCGTCTCCATGCTCCAAATCCATTTTAAAGCCATTTTTAAGGCATTTCGCGCATACATGAAATGAACACATTTTTCTCCAAAACTATAACAGATGCAAGCTTGTCCTGTTTGGTGGAGATAATATTTAATAAAATAAGTAGAAATCTACTAAAAGTTTCGTTTGTTTATATTGCCATCCTGAGATAATCGTCTCCATGCTCCAAATCCATTTTAAAGCCATTTCAAAGGCATTTTGCGCATACATGAAATGAACACATTTTTCTCCAAAACTATAACACATGCAAGCTTGTCCTGTTTGGTGGAGATGATATTTAATAAAATAAGTAGAAATCCACTAAAAGTTTTGTTTGGTTATCTTGCAATCCCGAGATAATCGTCTCCATGCTCCAAATCCATTTTAAAGCCATTTTTAAGGCATTTCGCGCATACATGAAATGAACACATTTTTCTCCAAAACTATAACAGATGCAAGCTTGTCCTGTTTGGTGGAGATGATATTTAATAAAATAAGTAGAAATCCACTAAAAGTTTTGTTTGGTTATCTTGCAATCCCGAGATAATCGTCTCCATGCTCCAAATCCATTTTAAAGCCATTTTTAAGGCATTTCGCGCATACATGAAATGAACACATTTTTCTCCAAAACTATAACAGATGCAAGCTTGTCCTGTTTGGTGGAGATGATATTTAATAAAATAAGTAGAAATCCACTAAAAGTTTTGTTTGGTTATCTTGCAATCCCGAGATAATCGTCTCCATGCTCCAAATCCATTTTAAAGCCATTTCAAAGGCATTTTGCGCATACATGAAATGAACACATTTTTCTCCAAAACTATAACACATGCAAGCTTGTCCTGTTTGGTGGAGATGATATTTAATAAAATAAGTAGAAATCCACTAAAAGTTTTGTTTGGTTATCTTGCAATCCCGAGATAATCGTCTCCATGCTCCAAATCCATTTTAAAGCCATTTTTAAGGCATTTCGCGCATACATGAAATGAACACATTTTTCTCCAAAACTATAACAGATGCAAGCTTGTCCTGTTTGGTGGAGATGATATTTAATAAAATAAGTAGAAATCCACTAAAAGTTTTGTTTGGTTATCTTGCAATCCCGAGATAATCGTCTCCATGCTCCAAATCCATTTTAAAGCCATTTCAAAGGCATTTTGCGCATACATGAAATGAACACATTTTTCTCCTAAACTATAACACATGCAAGCTTGTCCTGTTTGGTGGAGATGATATTTAATAAAATAAGTAGAAATCCACTAAAAGTTTTGTTTGGTTATCTTGCAATCCCGAGATAATCGTCTCCATGCTCCAAATCCATTTTAAAGCCATTTTTAAGGCATTTCGCGCATACATGAAATGAACACATTTTTCTCCAAAACTATAACAGATGCAAGCTTGTCCTGTTTGGTGGAGATGATATTTAATAAAATAAGTAGAAATCCACTAAAAGTTTTGTTTGGTTATCTTGCAATCCCGAGATAATCGTCTCCATGCTCCAAATCCATTTTAAAGCCATTTTTAAGGCATTTCGCGCATACATGAAATGAACACATTTTTCTCCAAAACTATAACAGATGCAAGCTTGTCCTGTTTGGTGGAGATGATATTTAATAAAATAAGTAGAAATCCACTAAAAGTTTTGTTTGGTTATCTTGCAATCCCGAGATAATCGTCTTCATGCTCCAAATCCATTTTAAAGCCATTTTTAAGGCATTTCGCGCATACATGAAATGAACACATTTTTCTCCAAAACTATAACAGATGCAAGCTTGTCCTGTTTGGTGGAGATGATATTTAATAAAATAAGTAGAAATCCACTAAAAGTTTTGTTTGGTTATATTGCAATCCCGAGATAATCGTCTCCATGCTCCAAATCCATTTTAAAGCCATTTTTAAGGCATTTCGCGCATACATGAAATGAACACATTTTTCTCCAAAACTATAACAGATGCAAGCTTGTCCTGTTTGGTGGAGATGATATTTAATAAAATAAGTAGAAATCCACTAAAAGTTTTGTTTGGTTATCTTGCAATCCCGAGATAGTCGTCTCCATGCTCCAAATCCATTTTAAAGCCATTTTTAAGGCATTTCGCGCATACATGAAATGAACACATTTTTCTCCAAAACTATAACAGATGCAAGCTTGTCCTGTTTGGTGGAGATGATATTTAATAAAATAAGTAGAAATCCACTAAAAGTTTTGTTTGGTTATCTTGCAATCCCGAGATAATCGTCTCCATGCTCCAAATCCATTTTAAAGCCATTTTTAAGGCATTTCGCGCATACATGAAATGAACACATTTTTCTCCAAAACTATAACAGATGCAAGCTTGTCCTGTTTGGTGGAGATGATATTTAATAAAATAAGTAGAAATCCACTAAAAGTTTTGTTTGGTTATCTTGCAATCCCGAGATAATCGTCTCCATGCTCCAAATCCATTTTAAAGCCATTTTTAAGGCATTTCGCGCATACATGAAATGAACACATTTTTCTCCAAAACTATAACAGATGCAAGCTTGTCCTGTTTGGTGGAGATGATATTTAATAAAATAAGTAGAAATCCACTAAAAGTTTTGTTTGGTTATCTTGCAATCCCGAGATAATCGTCTCCATGCTCCAAATCCATTTTAAAGCCATTTTTAAGGCATTTCGCGCATACATGAAATGAACACATTTTTCTCCAAAACTATAACAGATGCAAGCTTGTCCTGTTTGGTGGAGATAATATTTAATAAAATAAGTAGAAATCTACTAAAAGTTTCGTTTGTTTATATTGCCATCCTGAGATAATCGTCTCCATGCTCCAAATCCATTTTAAAGCCATTTCAAAGGCATTTTGCGCATACATGAAATGAACACATTTTTCTCCAAAACTATAACAGATGCAAGCTTGTCCTGTTTGGTGGAGATGATATTTAATAAAATAAGTAGAAATCCACTAAAAGTTTTGTTTGGTTATCTTGCAATCCCGAGATAATCGTCTCCATGCTCCAAATCCATTTTAAAGCCATTTTTAAGGCATTTCGCGCATACATGAAATGAACACATTTTTCTCCAAAACTATAACAGATGCAAGCTTGTCCTGTTTGGTGGAGATGATATTTAATAAAATAAGTAGAAATCCACTAAAAGTTTTGTTTGGTTATCTTGCAATCCCGAGATAATCGTCTCCATGCTCCAAATCCATTTTAAAGCCATTTTTAAGGCATTTCGCGCATACATGAAATGAACACATTTTTCTCCAAAACTATAACAGATGCAAGCTTGTCCTGTTTGGTGGAGATGATATTTAATAAAATAAGTAGAAATCCACTAAAAGTTTTGTTTGGTTATCTTGCAATCCCGAGATAATCGTCTCCATGCTCCAAATCCATTTTAAAGCCATTTTTAAGGCATTTCGCGCATACATGAAATGAACACATTTTTCTCCAAAACTATAACAGATGCAAGCTTGTCCTGTTTGGTGGAGATAATATTTAATAAAATAAGTAGAAATCTACTAAAAGTTTCGTTTGTTTATATTACCATCCTGAGATAATCGTCTCCATGCTCCAAATCCATTTTAAAGCCATTTTTAAGGCATTTCACGCATACATGAAATGAACACATTTTTCTCCAAAACTATAACAGATGCAAGCTTGTCCTGTTTGGTGGAGATGATATTTAATAAAATAAGTAGAAATCCACTAAAAGTTTTGTTTGGTTATCTTGCAATCCCGAGATAATCGTCTCCATGCTCCAAATCCATTTTAAAGCCATTTTTAAGGCATTTCGCGCATACATGAAATGAATACTTTTTTCTCCAAAACTATAACAGATGCAAGCTTGTCCTGTTTGGTGGAGATGATATTTAATAAAATAAGTAGAAATCCACTAAAAGTTTTGTTTGGTTATATTGCAATCCCGAGATAATCGTCTCCATGCTCCAAATCCATTTTAAAGCCATTTTTAAGGCATTTCGCGCATACATGAAATGAACACATTTTTCTCCAAAACTATAACAGATGCAAGCTTGTCCTGTTTGGTGGAGATGATATTTAATAAAATAAGTAGAAATCCACTAAAAGTTTTGTTTGGTTATCTTGCAATCCCGAGATAATCGTCTCCATGCTCCAAATCCATTTTAAAGCCATTTTTAAGGCATTTCGCGCATACATGAAATGAACACATTTTTCTCCAAAACTATAACAGATGCAAGCTTGTCCTGTTTGGTGGAGATGATATTTAATAAAATAAGTAGAAATCCACTAAAAGTTTTGTTTGGTTATCTTGCAATCCCGAGATAATCGTCTCCATGCTCCAAATCCATTTTAAAGCCATTTTTAAGGCATTTCGCGCATACATGAAATGAACACATTTTTCTCCAAAACTATAACAGATGCAAGCTTGTCCTGTTTGGTGGAGATGATATTTAATAAAATAAGTAGAAATCCACTAAAAGTTTTGTTTGGTTATCTTGCAATCCCGAGATAATCGTCTCCATGCTCCAAATCCATTTTAAAGCCATTTCAAAGGCATTTTGCGCATACATGAAATGAACACATTTTTCTCCTAAACTATAACACATGCAAGCTTGTCCTGTTTGGTGGAGATGATATTTAATAAAATAAGTAGAAATCCACTAAAAGTTTTGTTTGGTTATCTTGCAATCCCGAGATAATCGTCTCCATGCTCCAAATCCATTTTAAAGCCATTTTTAAGGCATTTCGCGCATACATGAAATGAACACATTTTTCTCCAAAACTATAACAGATGCAAGCTTGTCCTGTTTGGTGGAGATGATATTTAATAAAATAAGTAGAAATCCACTAAAAGTTTTGTTTGGTTATCTTGCAATCCCGAGATAATCGTCTCCATGCTCCAAATCCATTTTAAAGCCATTTTTAAGGCATTTCGCGCATACATGAAATGAACACATTTTTCTCCAAAACTATAACAGATGCAAGCTTGTCCTGTTTGGTGGAGATGATATTTAATAAAATAAGTAGAAATCCACTAAAAGTTTTGTTTGGTTATCTTGCAATCCCGAGATAGTCGTCTCCATGCTCCAAATCCATTTTAAAGCCATTTTTAAGGCATTTCGCGCATACATGAAATGAACACATTTTTCTTTAAAACTATAACAGATGCAAGCTTGTCCTGTTTGGTGGAGATGATATTTAATAAAATAAGTAGAAATCCACTAAAAGTTTTGTTTGGTTATCTTGCAATCCCGAGATAATCGTCTCCATGCTCCAAATCCATTTTAAAGCCATTTTTAAGGCATTTCGCGCATACATGAAATGAACACATTTTTCTCCAAAACTATAACAGATGCAATCTTGTCCTGTTTGGTGGAGATGATATTTAATAAAATAAGTAGAAATCCACTAAAAGTTTTGTTTGGTTATCTTGCAATCCCGAGATAATCGTCTCCATGCTCCAAATCCATTTTAAAGCCATTTTTAAGGCATTTCGCGCATACATGAAATGAACACATTTTTCTCCAAAACTATAACAGATGCAAGCTTGTCCTGTTTGGTGGAGATGATATTTAATAAAATAAGTAGAAATCCACTAAAAGTTTTGTTTGGTTATCTTGCAATCCCGAGATAATCGTCTCCATGCTCCAAATCCATTTTAAAGCCATTTTTAAGGCATTTCGCGCATACATGAAATGAACACATTTTTCTCCAAAACTATAACAGATGCAAGCTTGTCCTGTTTGGTGGAGATAATATTTAATAAAATAAGTAGAAATCTACTAAAAGTTTCGTTTGTTTATATTGCCATCCTGAGACAATCGTCTCCATGCTCCAAATCCATTTTAAAGCCATTTTTAAGGCATTTCGCGCATACATGAAATGAACACATTTTTCTCCAAAACTATAACAGATGCAAGCTTGTCCTGTTTGGTGGAGATGATATTTAATAAAATAAGTAGAAATCCACTAAAAGTTTTGTTTGGTTATCTTGCAATCCCGAGATAATCGTCTCCATGCTCCAAATCCATTTTAAAGCCATTTTTAAGGCATTTCGCGCATACATGAAATGAACACATTTTTCTCCAAAACTATAACAGATGCAAGCTTGTCCTGTTTGGTCGAGATGATATTTAATAAAATAAGTAGAAATCCACTAAAAGTTTTGTTTGGTTATCTTGCAATCCCGAGATAATCGTCTCCATGCTCCAAATCCATTTTAAAGCCATTTCAAAGGCATTTTGCGCATACATGAAATGAACACATTTTTCTCCTAAACTATAACACATGCAAGCTTGTCCTGTTTGGTGGAGATGATATTTAATAAAATAAGTAGAAATCCACTAAAAGTTTTGTTTGGTTATCTTGCAATCCCGAGATAATCGTCTCCATCCTCCAAATCCATTTTAAAGCCATTTTTAAGGCATTTCGCGCATACATGAAATGAACACATTTTTCTCCAAAACTATAACAGATGCAAGCTTGTCCTGTTTGGTGGAGATGATATTTAATAAAATAAGTAGAAATCCACTAAAAGTTTTGTTTGGTTATCTTGCAATCCCGAGATAATCGTCTCCATGCTCCAAATCCATTTTAAAGCCATTTTTAAGGCATTTCGCGCATACATGAAATGAACACATTTTTCTCCAAAACTATAACAGATGCAAGCTTGTCCTGTTTGGTGGAGATGATATTTAATAAAATAAGTAGAAATCCACTAAAAGTTTTGTTTGGTTATCTTGCAATCCCGAGATAATCGTCTCCATGCTCCAAATCCATTTTAAAGCCATTTTTAAGGCATTTCGCGCATACATGAAATGAACACATTTTTCTCCAAAACTATAACAGATGCAAGCTTGTCCTGTTTGGTGGAGATGATATTTATTAAAATAAGTAGAAATCCACTAAAAGTTTTGTTTGGTTATATTGCAATCCCGAGATAATCGTCTCCATGCTCCAAATCCATTTTAAAGCCATTTTTAAGGCATTTCGCGCATACATGAAATGAACACATTTTTCTCCAAAACTATAACAGATGCAAGCTTGTCCTGTTTGGTGGAGATGATATTTAATAAAATAAGTAGAAATCCACTAAAAGTTTTGTTTGGTTATCTTGCAATCCCGAGATAGTCGTCTCCATGCTCCAAATCCATTTTAAAGACATTTTTAAGGCATTTCGCGCATACATGAAATGAACACATTTTTCTCCAAAACTATAACAGATGCAAGCTTGTCCTGTTTGGTGGAGATGATATTTAATAAAATAAGTAGAAATCCACTAAAAGTTTTGTTTGGTTATCTTGCAATCCCGAGATAATCGTCTCCATGCTCCAAATCCATTTTAAAGCCATTTTTAAGGCATTTCGCGCATACATGAAATGAACACATTTTTCTCCAAAACTATAACAGATGCAAGCTTGTCCTGTTTGATGGAGATGATATTTAATAAAATAAGTAGAAATCCACTAAAAGTTTTGTTTGGTTATCTTGCAATCCCGAGATAATCGTCTCCATGCTCCAAATCCATTTTAAAGCCATTTTTAAGGCATTTCGCGCATACATGTAATGAACACATTTTTCTCCAAAACTATAACAGATGCAAGCTTGTCCTGTTTGGTGGAGATGATATTTAATAAAATAAGTAGAAATCCACTAAAAGTTTTGTTTGGTTATCTTGCAATCCCGAGATAATCGTCTCCATGCTCCAAATCCATTTTAAAGCCATTTTTAAGGCATTTCGCGCATACATGAAATGAACACATTTTTCTCCAAAACTATAACAGATGCAAGCTTGTCCTGTTTGGTGGAGATAATATTTAATAAAATAAGTAGAAATCTACTAAAAGTTTCGTTTGTTTATATTGCCATCCTGAGATAATCGTCTCCATGCTCCAAATCCATTTTAAAGCCATTTCAAAGGCATTTTGCGCATACATGAAATGAACACATTTTTCTCCAAAACTATAACACATGCAAGCTTGTCCTCTTTGGTGGAGATGATATTTAATAAAATAAGTAGAAATCCACTAAAAGTTTTGTTTGGTTATCTTGCAATCCCGAGATAATCGTCTCCATGCTCCAAATCCATTTTAAAGCCATTTTTAAGGCATTTCGCGCATACATGAAATGAACACATTTTTCTCCAAAACTATAACAGATGCAAGCTTGTCCTGTTTGGTGGAGATGATATTTAATAAAATAAGTAGAAATCCACTAAAAGTTTTGTTTGGTTATCTTGCAATCCCGAGATAATCGTCTCCATGCTCCAAATCCATTTTAAAGCCATTTTTAAGGCATTTCGCGCATACATGAAATGAACACATTTTTCTCCAAAACTATAACAGATGCAAGCTTGTCCTGTTTGGTGGAGATGATATTTATAAAATAAGTAGAAATCCACTAAAAGTTTTGTTTGGTTATCTTGCAATCCCGAGATAATCGTCTCCATGCTCCAAATCCATTTTAAAGCCATTTTTAAGGCATTTCGCGCATACATGAAATGAACACATTTTTCTCCAAAACTATAACAGATGCAAGCTTGTCCTGTTTGGTGGAGATGATATTTAATAAAATAAGTAGAAATCCACTAAAAGTTTTGTTTGGTTATCTTGCAATCCCGAGATAATCGTCTCCATGCTCCAAATCCATTTTAAAGCCATTTTTAAGGCATTTCGCGTATACATGAAATGAACACATTTTTCTCCAAAACTATAACAGATGCAAGCTTGTCCTGTTTGGTGGAGATAATATTTAATAAAATAAGTAGAAATCTACTAAAAGTTTCGTTTGTTTATATTACCATCCTGAGATAATCGTCTCCATGCTCCAAATCCATTTTAAAGCCATTTTTAAGGCATTTCGCGCATACATGAAATGAACACATTTTTCTCCAAAACTATAACAGATGCAAGCTTGTCCTGTTTGGTGGAGATGATATTTAATAAAATAAGTAGAAATCCACTAAAAGTTTTGTTTGGTTATCTTGCAATCCCGAGATAATCGTCTCCATGCTCCAAATCCATTTTAAAGCCATTTTTAAGGCATTTCGCGCATACATGAAATGAATACATTTTTCTCCAAAGCTATAACAGATGCAAGCTTGTCCTGTTTGGTGGAGATGATATTTAATAAAATAAGTAGAAATCCACTAAAAGTTTTGTTTGGTTATATTGCAATCCCGAGATAATCGTCTCCATGCTCCAAATCCATTTTAAAGCCATTTTTAAGGCATTTCGCGCATACATGAAATGAACACATTTTTCTCCAAAACTATAACAGATGCAAGCTTGTCCTGTTTGGTGGAGATGATATTTAATAAAATAAGTAGAAATCCACTAAAAGTTTTGTTTGGTTATCTTGCAATCCCGAGATAATCGTCTCCATGCTCCAAATCCATTTTAAAGCCATTTTTAAGGCATTTCGCGCATACATGAAATGAACACATTTTTCTCCAAAACTATAACAGATGCAAGCTTGTCCTGTTTGGTGGAGATAATATTTAATAAAATAAGTAGAAATCTACTAAAAGTTTCGTTTGTTTATATTGCCATCCTGAGATAATCGTCTCCATGCTCCAAATCCATTTTAAAGCCATTTCAAAGGCATTTTGCGCATACATGAAATGAACACATTTTTCTCCAAAACTATAACACATGCAAGCTTGTCCTGTTTGGTGGAGATGATATTTAATAAAATAAGTAGAAATACACTAAAAGTTTTGTTTGGTTATCTTGCAATCCCGAGATAATCGTCTCCATGCTCCAAATCCATTTTAAAGCCATTTTTAAGGCATTTCGCGCATACATGAAATGAACACATTTTTCTCCAAAACTATAACAGATGCAAGCTTGTCCTGTTTGGTGGAGATGATATTTAATAAAATAAGTAGAAATCCACTAAAAGTTTTGTTTGGTTATCTTGCAATCCCGAGATAATCGTCTCCATGCTCCAAATCCATTTTAAAGCCATTTTTAAGGCATTTCGCGCATACATGAAATGAACACATTTTTCTCCAAAACTATAACAGATGCAAGCTTGTCCTGTTTGGTGGAGATGATATTTAATAAAATAAGTAGAAATCCACTAAAAGTTTTGTTTGGTTATCTTGCAATCCCGAGATAATCGTCTCCATGCTCCAAATCCATTTTAAAGCCATTTTTAAGGCATTTCGCGCATACATGAAATGAACACATTTTTCTCCAAAACTATAACAGATGCAAGCTTGTCCTGTTTGGTGGAGATGATATTTAATAAAATAAGTAGAAATCCACTAAAAGTTTTGTTTGGTTATCTTGCAATCCCGAGATAATCGTCTCCATGCTCCAAATCCATTTTAAAGCCATTTCAAAGGCATTTTGCGCATACATGAAATGAACACATTTTTCTCCAAAACTATAACACATGCAAGCTTGTCCTGTTTGGTGGAGATGATATTTAATAAAATAAGTAGAAATCCACTAAAAGTTTTGTTTGGTTATCTTGCAATCCCGAGATAATCGTCTCCATGCTCCAAATCCATTTTAAAGCCATTTTTAAGGCATTTCGCGCATACATGAAATGAACACATTTTTCTCCAAAACTATAACAGATGCAAGCTTGTCCTGTTTGGTGGAGATGGTATTTAATAAAATAAGTAGAAATCCACTAAAAGTTTTGTTTGGTTATCTTGCAATCCCGAGATAATCGTCTCCATGCTCCAAATCCATTTTAAAGCCATTTTTAAGGCATTTCGCGCATACATGAAATGAACACATTTTTCTCCAAAACTATAACAGATGCAAGCTTGTCCTGTTTGGTGGAGATGATATTTAATAAAATAAGTAGAAATCCACTAAAAGTTTTGTTTGGTTATCTTGCAATCCCGAGATAATCGTCTCCATGCTCCAAATCCATTTTAAAGCCATTTTTAAGGCATTTCGCGCATACATGAAATGAACACATTTTTCTCCAAAACTATAACAGATGCAAGCTTGTCCTGTTTGGTGGAGATGATATTTAATAAAATAAGTAGAAATCCACTAAAAGTTTTGTTTGGTTATCTTGCAATCCCGAGATAATCGTCTCCATGCTCCAAATCCATTTTAAAGCCATTTCAAAGGCATTTTGCGCATACATGAAATGAACACATTTTTCTCCTAAACTATAACACATGCAAGCTTGTCCTGTTTGGTGGAGATGATATTTAATAAAATAAGTAGAAATCCATTAAAAGTTTTGTTTGGTTATCTTGCAATCCCGAGATAATCGTCTCCATGCTCCAAATCCATTTTAAAGCCATTTTTAAGGCATTTCGCGCATACATGAAATGAACACATTTTTCTCCAAAACTATAACAGATGCAAGCTTGTCCTGTTTGGTGGAGATGATATTTAATAAAATAAGTAGAAATCCACTAAAAGTTTTGTTTGGTTATCTTGCAATCCCGAGATAATCGTCTCCATGCTCCAAATCCATTTTAAAGCCATTTTTAAGGCATTTCGCGCATACATGAAATGAACACATTTTTCTCCAAAACTATAACAGATGCAAGCTTGTCCTGTTTGGTGGAGATGATATTTAATAAAATAAGTAGAAATCCACTAAAAGTTTTGTTTGGTTATCTTGCAATCCCGAGATAATCGTCTCCATGCTCCAAATCCATTTTAAAGCCATTTTTAAGGCATTTCGCGCATACATGAAATGAACACATTTTTCTCCAAAACTATAACAGATGCAAGCTTGTCCTGTTTGGTGGAGATGATATTTAATAAAATAAGTAGAAATCCACTAAAAGTTTTGTTTGGTTATATTGCAATCCCGAGATAATCGTCTCCATGCTCCAAATCCATTTTAAAGCCATTTTTAAGGCATTTCGCGCATACATGAAATGAACACATTTTTCTCCAAAACTATAACAGATGCAAGCTTGTCCTGTTTGGTGGAGATGATATTTAATAAAATAAGTAGAAATCCACTAAAAGTTTTGTTTGGTTATCTTGCAATCCCGAGATAGTCGTCTCCATGCTCCAAATCCATTTTAAAGCTATTTTAAGGCATTTCGCGCATACATGAAATGAACACATTTTTCTTTAAAACTATAACAGATGCAAGCTTGTCCTGTTTGGTGGAGATGATATTTAATAAAATAAGTAGAAATCCACTAAAAGTTTTGTTTGGTTATCTTGCAATCCCGAGATAATCGTCTCCATGCTCCAAATCCATTTTAAAGCCATTTTTAAGGCATTTCGCGCATACATGAAATGAACACATTTTTCTCCAAAACTATAACAGATGCAATCTTGTCCTGTTTGGTGGAGATGATATTTAATAAAATAAGTAGAAATCCACTAAAAGTTTTGTTTGGTTATCTTGCAATCCCGAGATAATCGTCTCCATGCTCCAAATCCATTTTAAAGCCATTTTTAAGGCATTTCGCGCATACATGAAATGAACACATTTTTCTCCAAAACTATAACAGATGCAAGCTTGTCCTGTTTGGTGGAGATGATATTTAATAAAATAAGTAGAAATCCACTAAAAGTTTTGTTTGGTTATCTTGCAATCCCCAGATAATCGTCTCCATGCTCCAAATCCATTTTAAAGCCATTTTTAAGGCATTTCGCGCATACATGAAATGAACACATTTTTCTCCAAAACTATAACAGATGCAAGCTTGTCCTGTTTGGTGGAGATAATATTTAATAAAATAAGTAGAAATCTACTAAAAGTTTCGTTTGTTTATATTGCCATCCTGAGATAATCGTCTCCATGCTCCAAATCCATTTTAAAGCCATTTTTAAGGCATTTCGCGCATACATGAAATGAACACATTTTTCTCCAAAACTATAACAGATGCAAGCTTGTCCTGTTTGGTGGAGATGATATTTAATAAAATAAGTAGAAATCCACTAAAAGTTTTGTTTGGTTATCTTGCAATCCCGAGATAATCGTCTCCATGCTCCAAATCCATTTTAAAGCCATTTTTAAGGCATTTCGCGCATACATGAAATGAATACATTTTTCTCCAAAACTATAACAGATGCAAGCTTGTCCTGTTTGGTGGAGATGATATTTAATAAAATAAGTAGAAATCCACTAAAAGTTTTGTTTGGTTATATTGCAATCCCGAGATAATCGTCTCCATGCTCCAAATCCATTTTAAAGCCATTTTTAAGGCATTTCGCGCATACATGAAATGAACACATTTTTCTCCAAAACTATAACAGATGCAAGCTTGTCCTGTTTGGTGGAGATGATATTTAATAAAATAAGTAGAAATCCACTAAAAGTTTTGTTTGGTTATCTTGCAATCCCGAGATAATCGTCTCCATGCTCCAAATCCATTTTAAAGCCATTTTTAAGGCATTTCGCGCATACATGAAATGAACACATTTTTCTCCAAAACTATAACAGATGCAAGCTTGTCCTGTTTGGTGGAGATGATATTTAATAAAATAAGTAGAAATCCACTAAAAGTTTTGTTTGGTTATCTTGCAATCCCGAGATAATCGTCTCCATGCTCCAAATCCATTTTAAAGCCATTTCAAAGGCATTTTGCGCATACATGAAATGAACACATTTTTCTCCAAAACTATAACACATGCAAGCTTGTCCTGTTTGGTGGAGATGATATTTAATAAAATAAGTAGAAATCCACTAAAAGTTTTGTTTGGTTATCTTGCAATCCCGAGATAATCGTCTCCATGCTCCAAATCCATTTTAAAGCCATTTTTAAGGCATTTCGCGCATACATGAAATGAACACATTTTTCTCCAAAACTATAACAGATGCAAGCTTGTCCTGTTTGGTGGAGATGGTATTTAATAAAATAAGTAGAAATCCACTAAAAGTTTTGTTTGGTTATCTTGCAATCCCGAGATAATCGTCTCCATGCTCCAAATCCATTTTAAAGCCATTTTTAAGGCATTTCGCGCATACATGAAATGAACACATTTTTCTCCAAAACTATAACAGATGCAAGCTTGTCCTGTTTGGTGGAGATGATATTTAATAAAATAAGTAGAAATCCACTAAAAGTTTTGTTTGGTTATCTTGCAATCCCGAGATAATCGTCTCCATGCTCCAAATCCATTTTAAAGCCATTTTTAAGGCATTTCGCGCATACATGAAATGAACACATTTTTCTCCAAAACTATAACAGATGCAAGCTTGTCCTGTTTGGTGGAGATGATATTTAATAAAATAAGTAGAAATCCACTAAAAGTTTTGTTTGGTTATCTTGCAATCCCGAGATAATCGTCTCCATGCTCCAAATCCATTTTAAAGCCATTTTTAAGGCATTTCGCGCATACATGAAATGAACACATTTTTCTCCAAAACTATAACAGATGCAAGCTTGTCCTGTTTGGTGGAGATGATATTTAATAAAATAAGTAGAAATCCACTAAAAGTTTTGTTTGGTTATCTTGCAATCCCGAGATAATCGTCTCCATGCTCCAAATCCATTTTAAAGCCATTTTTAAGGCATTTCGCGCATACATGAAATGAACACATTTTTCTCCAAAACTATAACAGATGCAAGCTTGTCCTGTTTGGTGGAGATGATATTTAATAAAATAAGTAGAAATCCACTAAAAGTTTTGTTTGGTTATCTTGCAATCCCGAGATAATCGTCTCCATGCTCCAAATCCATTTTAAAGCCATTTTTAAGGCATTTCGCGCATACATGAAATGAACACATTTTTCTCCAAAACTATAACAGATGCAAGCTTGTCCTGTTTGGTGGAGATGATATTTAATAAAATAAGTAGAAATCCACTAAAAGTTTTGTTTGGTTATCTTGCAATCCCGAGATAATCGTCTCCATGCTCCAAATCCATTTTAAAGCCATTTTTAAGGCATTTCGCGCATACATGAAATGAACACATTTTTCTCCAAAACTATAACAGATGCAAGCTTGTCCTGTTTGGTGGAGATGATATTTAATAAAATAAGTAGAAATCCACTAAAAGTTTTGTTTGGTTATATTGCAATCCCGAGATAATCGTCTCCATGCTCCAAATCCATTTTAAAGCCATTTTTAAGGCATTTCGCGCATACATGAAATGAACACATTTTTCTCCAAAACTATAACAGATGCAAGCTTGTCCTGTTTGGTGGAGATGATATTTAATAAAATAAGTAGAAATCCACTAAAAGTTTTGTTTGGTTATCTTGCAATCCCGAGATAGTCGTCTCCATGCTCCAAATCCATTTTAAAGCTATTTTAAGGCATTTCGCGCATACATGAAATGAACACATTTTTCTTTAAAACTATAACAGATGCAAGCTTGTCCTGTTTGGTGGAGATGATATTTAATAAAATAAGTAGAAATCCACTAAAAGTTTTGTTTGGTTATCTTGCAATCCCGAGATAATCGTCTCCATGCTCCAAATCCATTTTAAAGCCATTTTTAAGGCATTTCGCGCATACATGAAATGAACACATTTTTCTCCAAAACTATAACAGATGCAATCTTGTCCTGTTTGGTGGAGATGATATTTAATAAAATAAGTAGAAATCCACTAAAAGTTTTGTTTGGTTATCTTGCAATCCCGAGATAATCGTCTCCATGCTCCAAATCCATTTTAAAGCCATTTTTAAGGCATTTCGCGCATACATGAAATGAACACATTTTTCTCCAAAACTATAACAGATGCAAGCTTGTCCTGTTTGGTGGAGATGATATTTAATAAAATAAGTAGAAATCCACTAAAAGTTTTGTTTGGTTATCTTGCAATCCCGAGATAATCGTCTCCATGCTCCAAATCCATTTTAAAGCCATTTTTAAGGCATTTCGCGCATACATGAAATGAACACATTTTTCTCCAAAACTATAACAGATGCAAGCTTGTCCTGTTTGGTGGAGATAATATTTAATAAAATAAGTAGAAATCTACTAAAAGTTTCGTTTGTTTATATTGCCATCCTGAGATAATCGTCTCCATGCTCCAAATCCATTTTAAAGCCATTTTTAAGGCATTTCGCGCATACATGAAATGAACACATTTTTCTCCAAAACTATAACAGATGCAAGCTTGTCCTGTTTGGTGGAGATGATATTTAATAAAATAAGTAGAAATCCACTAAAAGTTTTGTTTGGTTATCTTGCAATCCCGAGATAATCGTCTCCATGCTCCAAATCCATTTTAAAGCCATTTTTAAGGCATTTCGCGCATACATGAAATGAATACATTTTTCTCCAAAACTATAACAGATGCAAGCTTGTCCTGTTTGGTGGAGATGATATTTAATAAAATAAGTAGAAATCCACTAAAAGTTTTGTTTGGTTATATTGCAATCCCGAGATAATCGTCTCCATGCTCCAAATCCATTTTAAAGCCATTTTTAAGGCATTTCGCGCATACATGAAATGAACACATTTTTCTCCAAAACTATAACAGATGCAAGCTTGTCCTGTTTGGTGGAGATGATATTTAATAAAATAAGTAGAAATCCACTAAAAGTTTTGTTTGGTTATCTTGCAATCCCGAGATAATCGTCTCCATGCTCCAAATCCATTTTAAAGCCATTTTTAAGGCATTTCGCGCATACATGAAATGAACACATTTTTCTCCAAAACTATAACAGATGCAAGCTTGTCCTGTTTGGTGGAGATGATATTTAATAAAATAAGTAGAAATCCACTAAAAGTTTTGTTTGGTTATCTTGCAATCCCGAGATAATCGTCTCCATGCTCCAAATCCATTTTAAAGCCATTTCAAAGGCATTTTGCGCATACATGAAATGAACACATTTTTCTCCAAAACTATAACACATGCAAGCTTGTCCTGTTTGGTGGAGATGATATTTAATAAAATAAGTAGAAATCCACTAAAAGTTTTGTTTGGTTATCTTGCAATCCCGAGATAATCGTCTCCATGCTCCAAATCCATTTTAAAGCCATTTTTAAGGCATTTCGCGCATACATGAAATGAACACATTTTTCTCCAAAACTATAACAGATGCAAGCTTGTCCTGTTTGGTGGAGATGGTATTTAATAAAATAAGTAGAAATCCACTAAAAGTTTTGTTTGGTTATCTTGCAATCCCGAGATAATCGTCTCCATGCTCCAAATCCATTTTAAAGCCATTTTTAAGGCATTTCGCGCATACATGAAATGAACACATTTTTCTCCAAAACTATAACAGATGCAAGCTTGTCCTGTTTGGTGGAGATGATATTTAATAAAATAAGTAGAAATCCACTAAAAGTTTTGTTTGGTTATCTTGCAATCCCGAGATAATCGTCTCCATGCTCCAAATCCATTTTAAAGCCATTTTTAAGGCATTTCGCGCATACATGAAATGAACACATTTTTCTCCAAAACTATAACAGATGCAAGCTTGTCCTGTTTGGTGGAGATGATATTTAATAAAATAAGTAGAAATCCACTAAAAGTTTTGTTTGGTTATCTTGCAATCCCGAGATAATCGTCTCCATGCTCCAAATCCATTTTAAAGCCATTTTTAAGGCATTTCGCGCATACATGAAATGAACACATTTTTCTCCAAAACTATAACAGATGCAAGCTTGTCCTGTTTGGTGGAGATGATATTTAATAAAATAAGTAGAAATCCACTAAAAGTTTTGTTTGGTTATCTTGCAATCCCGAGATAATCGTCTCCATGCTCCAAATCCATTTTAAAGCCATTTTTAAGGCATTTCGCGCATACATGAAATGAACACATTTTTCTCCAAAACTATAACAGATGCAAGCTTGTCCTGTTTGGTGGAGATGATATTTAATAAAATAAGTAGAAATCCACTAAAAGTTTTGTTTGGTTATCTTGCAATCCCGAGATAATCGTCTCCATGCTCCAAATCCATTTTAAAGCCATTTTTAAGGCATTTCGCGCATACATGAAATGAACACATTTTTCTCCAAAACTATAACAGATGCAAGCTTGTCCTGTTTGGTGGAGATGATATTTAATAAAATAAGTAGAAATCCACTAAAAGTTTTGTTTGGTTATCTTGCAATCCCGAGATAATCGTCTCCATGCTCCAAATCCATTTTAAAGCCATTTTTAAGGCATTTCGCGCATACATGAAATGAACACATTTTTCTCCAAAACTATAACAGATGCAAGCTTGTCCTGTTTGGTGGAGATGATATTTAATAAAATAAGTAGAAATCCACTAAAAGTTTTGTTTGGTTATATTGCAATCCCGAGATAATCGTCTCCATGCTCCAAATCCATTTTAAAGCCATTTTTAAGGCATTTCGCGCATACATGAAATGAACACATTTTTCTCCAAAACTATAACAGATGCAAGCTTGTCCTGTTTGGTGGAGATGATATTTAATAAAATAAGTAGAAATCCACTAAAAGTTTTGTTTGGTTATCTTGCAATCCCGAGATAGTCGTCTCCATGCTCCAAATCCATTTTAAAGCCATTTTAAGGCATTTCGCGCATACATGAAATGAACACATTTTTCTTTAAAACTATAACAGATGCAAGCTTGTCCTGTTTGGTGGAGATGATATTTAATAAAATAAGTAGAAATCCACTAAAAGTTTTGTTTGGTTATCTTGCAATCCCGAGATAATCGTCTCCATGCTCCAAATCCATTTTAAAGCCATTTTTAAGGCATTTCGCGCATACATGAAATGAACACATTTTTCTCCAAAACTATAACAGATGCAATCTTGTCCTGTTTGGTGGAGATGATATTTAATAAAATAAGTAGAAATCCACTAAAAGTTTTGTTTGGTTATCTTGCAATCCCGAGATAATCGTCTCCATGCTCCAAATCCATTTTAAAGCCATTTTTAAGGCATTTCGCGCATACATGAAATGAACACATTTTTCTCCAAAACTATAACAGATGCAAGCTTGTCCTGTTTGGTGGAGATGATATTTAATAAAATAAGTAGAAATCCACTAAAAGTTTTGTTTGGTTATCTTGCAATCCCGAGATAATCGTCTCCATGCTCCAAATCCATTTTAAAGCCATTTTTAAGGCATTTCGCGCATACATGAAATGAACACATTTTTCTCCAAAACTATAACAGATGCAAGCTTGTCCTGTTTGGTGGAGATAATATTTAATAAAATAAGTAGAAATCTACTAAAAGTTTCGTTTGTTTATATTGCCATCCTGAGATAATCGTCTCCATGCTCCAAATCCATTTTAAAGCCATTTTTAAGGCATTTCGCGCATACATGAAATGAACACATTTTTCTCCAAAACTATAACAGATGCAAGCTTGTCCTGTTTGGTGGAGATGATATTTAATAAAATAAGTAGAAATCCACTAAAAGTTTTGTTTGGTTATCTTGCAATCCCGAGATAATCGTCTCCATGCTCCAAATCCATTTTAAAGCCATTTTTAAGGCATTTCGCGCATACATGAAATGAATACATTTTTCTCCAAAACTATAACAGATGCAAGCTTGTCCTGTTTGGTGGAGATGATATTTAATAAAATAAGTAGAAATCCACTAAAAGTTTTGTTTGGTTATATTGCAATCCCGAGATAATCGTCTCCATGCTCCAAATCCATTTTAAAGCCATTTTTAAGGCATTTCGCGCATACATGAAATGAACACATTTTTCTCCAAAACTATAACAGATGCAAGCTTGTCCTGTTTGGTGGAGATGATATTTAATAAAATAAGTAGAAATCCACTAAAAGTTTTGTTTGGTTATCTTGCAATCCCGAGATAATCGTCTCCATGCTCCAAATCCATTTTAAAGCCATTTTTAAGGCATTTCGCGCATACATGAAATGAACACATTTTTCTCCAAAACTATAACAGATGCAAGCTTGTCCTGTTTGGTGGAGATAATATTTAATAAAATAAGTAGAAATCTACTAAAAGTTTCGTTTGTTTATATTGCCATCCTGAGATAATCGTCTCCATGCTCCAAATCCATTTTAAAGCCATTTCAAAGGCATTTTGCGCATACATGAAATGAACACATTTTTCTCCAAAACTATAACACATGCAAGCTTGTCCTGTTTGGTGGAGATGATATTTAATAAAATAAGTAGAAATCCACTAAAAGTTTTGTTTGGTTATCTTGCAATCCCGAGATAATCGTCTCCATGCTCCAAATCCATTTTAAAGCCATTTTTAAGGCATTTCGCGCATACATGAAATGAACACATTTTTCTCCAAAACTATAACAGATGCAAGCTTGTCCTGTTTGGTGGAGATGATATTTAATAAAATAAGTAGAAATCCACTAAAAGTTTTGTTTGGTTATCTTGCAATCCCGAGATAATCGTCTCCATGCTCCAAATCCATTTTAAAGCCATTTTTAAGGCATTTCGCGCATACATGAAATGAACACATTTTTCTCCAAAACTATAACAGATGCAAGCTTGTCCTGTTTGGTGGAGATGATATTTAATAAAATAAGTAGAAATCCACTAAAAGTTTTGTTTGGTTATCTTGCAATCCCGAGATAATCGTCTCCATGCTCCAAATCCATTTTAAAGCCATTTTTAAGGCATTTCGCGCATACATGAAATGAAAACATTTTTCTCCAAAACTATAACAGATGCAAGCTTGTCCTGTTTGGTGGAGATGATATTTAATAAAATAAGTAGAAATCCACTAAAAGTTTTGTTTGGTTATCTTGCAATCCCGAGATAATCGTCTCCATGCTCCAAATCCATTTTAAAGCCATTTTTAAGGCATTTCGCGCATACATGAAATGAACACATTTTTCTCCAAAACTATAACAGATGCAAGCTTGTCCTGTTTGGTGGAGATGATATTTAATAAAATAAGTAGAAATCCACTAAAAGTTTTGTTTGGTTATCTTGCAATCCCGAGATAATCGTCTCCATGCTCCAAATCCATTTTAAAGCCATTTTTAAGGCATTTCGCGCATACATGAAATGAACACATTTTTCTCCAAAACTATAAAAGATGCAAGCTTGTCCTGTTTGGTGGAGATGATATTCAATAAAATGAGTAGAAATCCACTAAAAGTTTTGTTTGGTTATATTGCAATCCCGAGATAATCGTCTCCATGCTCCAAATCCATTTTAAAGCCATTTTTAAGGCATTTCGCGCATACATGAAATGAACACATTTTTCTCCAAAACTATAACAGATGCAAGCTTGTCCTGTTTGGTGGAGATGATATTTAATAAAATAAGTAGAAATCCACTAAAAGTTTTGTTTGGTTATCTTGCAATCCCGAGATAATCGTCTCCATGCTCCAAATCCATTTTAAAGCCATTTTTAAGGCATTTCGCGCATACATGAAATGAACACATTTTTCTCCAAAACTATAACAGATGCAAGCTTGTCCTGTTTGGTGGAGATGATATTTAATAAAATAAGTAGAAATCCACTAAAAGTTTTGTTTGGTTATCTTGCAATCCCGAGATAATCGTCTCCATGCTCCAAATCCATTTTAAAGCCATTTTTAAGGCATTTCGCGCATACATGAAATGAACACATTTTTCTCCAAAACTATAACAGATGCAAGCTTGTCCTGTTTGGTGGAGATGATATTTAATAAAATAAGTAGAAATCCACTAAAAGTTTTGTTTTGTTATCTTGCAATCCCGAGATAATCGTCTCCATGCTCCAAATCCATTTTAATGCCATTTTTAAGGCATTTCGCGCATACATGAAATGAACACATTTTTCTCCAAAACTATAACAGATGCAAGCTTGTCCTGTTTGGTGGAGATGATATTTAATAAAAGAAGTAGAAATCCACTAAAAGTTTTGTTTGGTTATCTTGCAATCCCGAGATAATCGTCTCCATGCTCCAAATCCATTTTAAAGCCATTTTTAAGGCATTTCGCGCATACATGAAATGAACACATTTTTCTCCAAAACTATAACAGATGCAAGCTTGTCCTGTTTGGTGGAGATGATATTTAATAAAATAAGTAAAAATCCACTAAAAGTTTTGTTTGGTTATCTTGCAATCCCGAGATAATCGTCTCCATGCTCCAAATCCATTTTAAAGCCATTTTTAAGGCATTTCGCGCATACATGAAATGAACACATTTTTCTCCAAAACTATAACAGATGCAAGCTTGTCCTGTTTGGTGGAGATGATATTTAATAAAATAAGTAGAAATCCACTAAAAGTTTTGTTTGGTTATCTTGCAATCCCGAGATAATCGTCTCCATGCTCCAAATCCATTTTAAAGCCATTTCAAAGGCATTTTGCGCATACATGAAATGAACACATTTTTCTCCAAAACTATAACACATGAAAGCTTGTCCTGTTTGGTGGAGATGATATTTAATAAAATAAGTAGAAATCCACTAAAAGTTTTGTTTGGTTATCTTGCAATCCCGAGATAATCGTCTCCATGCTCCAAATCCATTTTAAAGCCATTTTTAAGGCATTTCGCGCATACATGAAATGAACACATTTTTCTCCAAAACTATAACAGATGCAAGCTTGTCCTGTTTGGTGGAGATGATATTTAATAAAATAAGTAGAAATCCACTAAAAGTTTTGTTTGGTTATCTTGCAATCCCGAGATAATCGTCTCCATGCTCCAAATCCATTTTAAAGCCATTTTTAAGGCATTTCGCGCATACATGAAATGAACACATTTTTCTCCAAAACTATAACAGATGCAAGCTTGTCCTGTTTGGTGGAGATGATATTTAATAAAATAAGTAGAAATCCACTAAAAGTTTTGTTTGGTTATCTTGCAATCCCGAGATAATCGTCTCCATGCTCCAAATCCATTTTAAAGCCATTTTTAAGGCATTTCGCGCATACATGAAATGAACACATTTTTCTCCAAAACTATAACAGATGCAAACTTGTCCTGTTTGGTGGAGATGATATTTAATAAAATAAGTAGAAATCCACTAAAAGTTTGGTTTGGTTATATTGCAATCCCGTGATAATCGTCTCCATGCTCCAAATCCATCCATTTTAAAGCCATTTTTAAGGCATTTCGCGCATACATGAAATGAACACATTTTTCTCCAAAACTATAACAGATGCAAGCTTGTCCTGTTTGGTGGAGATGATATTTAATAAAATAAGTAGAAATCCACTAAAAGTTTTGTTTGGTTATATTGCAATCCCGAGATAATCGTCTCCATGCTCCAAATCCATTTTAAAGCCATTTTTAAGGCATTTCGCGCATACATGAAATGAACACATTTTTCTCCAAAACTATAACAGATGCAAGCTTGTCCTGTTTGGTGGAGATGATATTTAATAAAATAAGTAGAAATCCACTAAAAGTTTTGTTTGGTTATCTTGCAATCCCGAGATAATCGTCTCCATGCTCCAAATCCATTTTAAAGCCATTTTTAAGGCATTTCGCGCATACATGAAATGAACACATTTTTCTCCAAAACTATAACAGATGCAAGCTTGTCCTGTTTGGTGGAGATGATATTTAATAAAATAAGTAGAAATCCACTAAAAGTTTTGTTTGGTTATCTTGCAATCCCGAGATAATCGTCTCCATGCTCCAAATCCATTTTAAAGCCATTTTTAAGGCATTTCGCGCATACATGAAATGAACACATTTTTCTCCAAAACTATAACAGATGCAAGCTTGTCCTGTTTGGTGGAGATAATATTTAATAAAATAAGTAGAAATCTACTAAAAGTTTCGTTTGTTTATATTGCCATCCTGAGATAATCGTCTCCATGCTCCAAATCCATTTTAAAGCCATTTTTAAGGCATTTCGCGCATACATGAAATGAACACATTTTTCTCCAAAACTATAACAGATGCAAGCTTGTCCTGTTTGGTGGAGATGATATTTAATAAAATAAGTAGAAATCCACTAAAAGTTTTGTTTGGTTATCTTGCAATCCCGAGATAATCGTCTCCATGCTCCAAATCCATTTTAAAGCCATTTTTAAGGCATTTCGCGCATACATGAAATGAACACATTTTTCTCCAAAACTGTAACAGATGCAAGCTTGTCCTGTTTGGTGGAGATGATATTTAATAAAATAAGTAGAAATCCACTAAAAGTTTTGTTTGGTTATATTGCAATCCCGAGATAATCGTCTCCATGCTCCAAATCCATTTTAAAGCCATTTTTAAGGCATTTCGCGCATACATGAAATGAACACATTTTTCTCCAAAACTATAACAGATGCAAGCTTGTCCTGTTTGGTGGAGATGATATTTAATAAAATAAGTAGAAATCCACTAAAAGTTTTGTTTGGTTATCTTGCAATCCCGAGATAATCGTCTCCATGCTCCAAATCCATTTTAAAGCCATTTTTAAGGCATTTCGCGCATACATGAAATGAACACATTTTTCTCCAAAACTATAACAGATGCAAGCTTGTCCTGTTTGGTGGAGATGATATTTAATAAAATAAGTAGAAATCCACTAAAAGTTTTGTTTGGTTATCTTGCAATCCCGAGATAATCGTCTCCATGCTCCAAATCCATTTTAAAGCCATTTTTAAGGCATTTTGCGCATACATGAAATGAACACATTTTTCTCCAAAACTATAACAGATGCAAGCTTGTCCTGTTTGGTGGAGATGATATTTAACAAAATAAGTAGAAATCCACTAAAAGTTTTGTTTGGTTATCTTGCAATCCCGAGATAATCGTCTCCATGCTCCAAATCCATTTTAAAGCCATTTTTAAGGCATTTCGCGCATACATGAAATGAACACATTTTTCTCCAAAACTATAACAGATGCAAGCTTGTCCTGTTTGGTGGAGATAATATTTAATAAAATAAGTAGAAATCTACTAAAAGTTTCGTTTGTTTATATTGCCATCCTGAGATAATCGTCTCCATGCTCCAAATCCATTTTAAAGCCATTTTTAAGGCATTTCGCGCATACATGAAATGAACACATTTTTCTCCAAAACTATAACAGATGCAAGCTTGTCCTGTTTGGTGGAGATGATATTTAATAAAATAAGTAGAAATCCACTAAAAGTTTTGTTTGGTTATCTTGCAATCCCGAGATAATCGTCTCCATGCTCCAAATCCATTTTAAAGCCATTTTTAAGGCATTTCGCGCATACATGAAATGAACACATTTTTCTCCAAAACTATAACAGATGCAAGCTTGTCCTGTTTGGTGGAGATGATATTTAATAAAATAAGTAGAAATCCACTAAAAGTTTTGTTTGGTTATATTGCAATCCCGAGATAATCGTCTCCATGCTCCAAATCCATTTTAAAGCCATTTTTAAGGCATTTCGCGCATACATGAAATGAACACATTTTTCTCCAAAACTATAACAGATGCAAGCTTGTCCTGTTTGGTGGAGATGATATTTAATAAAATAAGTAGAAATCCACTAAAAGTTTTGTTTGGTTATCTTGCAATCCCGAGATAATCGTCTCCATGCTCCAAATCCATTTTAAAGCCATTTTTAAGGCATTTCGCGCATACATGAAATGAACACATTTTTCTCCAAAACTATAACAGATGCAAGCTTGTCCTGTTTGGTGGAGATAATATTTAATAAAATAAGTAGAAATCTACTAAAAGTTTCGTTTGTTTATATTGCCATCCTGAGATAATCGTCTCCATGCTCCAAATCCATTTTAAAGCCATTTCAAAGGCATTTTGCGCATACATGAAATGAACACATTTTTCTCCAAAACTATAACACATGCAAGCTTGTCCTGTTTGGTGGAGATGATATTTAATAAAATAAGTAGAAATCCACTAAAAGTTTTGTTTGGTTATCTTGCAATCCCGAGATAATCGTCTCCATGCTCCAAATCCATTTTAAAGCCATTTTTAAGGCATTTCGCGCATACATGAAATGAACACATTTTTCTCCAAAACTATAACAGATGCAAGCTTGTCCTGTTTGGTGGAGATGATATTTAATAAAATAAGTAGAAATCCACTAAAAGTTTTGTTTGGTTATCTTGCAATCCCGAGATAATCGTCTCCATGCTCCAAATCCATTTTAAAGCCATTTTTAAGGCATTTCGCGCATACATGAAATGAACACATTTTTCTCCAAAACTATAACACATGCAAGCTTGTCCTGTTTGGTGGAGATGATATTTAATAAAATAAGTAGAAATCCACTAAAAGTTTTGTTTGGTTATCTTGCAATCCCGAGATAATCGTCTCCATGCTCCAAATCCATTTTAAAGCCATTTTTAAGGCATTTCGCGCATACATGAAATGAACACATTTTTCTCCAAAACTATAACAGATGCAAGCTTGTCCTGTTTGGTGGAGATGATATTTAATAAAATAAGTAGAAATCCACTAAAAGTTTGGTTTGGTTATATTGCAATCCCGAGATAATCGTCTCCATGCTCCAAATCCATTTTAAAGCCATTTTTAAGGCATTTCGCGCATACATGAAATGAACACATTTTTCTCCAAAACTATAACAGATGCAAGCTTGTCCTGTTTGGTGGAGATGATATTTAATAAAATAAGTAGAAATCCACTAAAAGTTTTGTTTGGTTATATTGCAATCCCGAGATAATCGTCTCCATGCTCCAAATCCATTTTAAAGCCATTTTTAAGGCATTTCGCGCATACATGAAATGAACACATTTTTCTCCAAAACTATAACAGATGCAAGCTTGTCCTGTTTGGTGGAGATGATATTTAATAAAATAAGTAGAAATCCACTAAAAGTTTTGTTTGGTTATATTGCAATCCCGAGATAATCGTCTCCATGCTCCAAATCCATTTTAAAGCCATTTTTAAGGCATTTCGCGCATACATGAAATGAACACATTTTTCTCCAAAACTATAACAGATGCAAGCTTGTCCTGTTTGGTGGAGATGATATTTAATAAAATAAGTAGAAATCCACTAAAAGTTTTGTTTGGTTATCTTGCAATCCCGAGATAATCGTCTCCATGCTCCAAATCCATTTTAAAGCCATTTTTAAGGCATTTCGCGCATACATGAAATGAACACATTTTTCTCCAAAACTATAACAGATGCAAGCTTGTCCTGTTTGGTGGAGATAATATTTCATAAAATAAGTAGAAATCTACTAAAAGTTTCGTTTGTTTATATTGCCATCCTGAGATAATCGTCTCCATGCTCCAAATCCATTTTAAAGCCATTTCAAAGGCATTTTGCGCATACATGAAATGAACACATTTTTCTCCAAAACTATAACAGATGCAAGCTTGTCCTGTTTGGTGGAGATGATATTTAATAAAATAAGTAGAAATCCACTAAAAGTTTTGTTTGGTTATATTGCAATCCCGAGATAATCGTCTCCATGCTCCAAATCCATTTTAAAGCCATTTTTAAGGCATTTCGCGCATACATGAAATGAACACATTTTTCTCCAAAACTATAACAGATGCAAGCTTGTCCTGTTTGGTGGAGATGATATTTAATAAAATAAGTAGAAATCCACTAAAAGTTTTGTTTGGTTATCTTGCAATCCCGAGATAATCGTCTCCATGCTCCAAATCCATTTTAAAGCCATTTTTAAGGCATTTCGCGCATACATGAAATGAACACATTTTTCTCCAAAACTATAACAGATGCAAGCTTGTCCTGTTTGGTGGAGATAATATTTAATAAAATAAGTAGAAATCTACTAAAAGTTTCGTTTGTTTATATTGCCATCCTGAGATAATCGTCTCCATGCTCCAAATCCATTTTAAAGCCATTTCAAAGGCATTTTGCGCATACATGAAATGAACACATTTTTCTCCAAAACTATAACACATGCAAGCTTGTCCTGTTTGGTGGAGATGATATTTAATAAAATAAGTAGAAATCCACTAAAAGTTTTGTTTGGTTATCTTGCAATCCCGAGATAATCGTCTCCATGCTCCAAATCCATTTTAAAGCCATTTTTAAGGCATTTCGCGCATACATGAAATGAACACATTTTTCTCCAAAACTATAACAGATGCAAGCTTGTCCTGTTTGGTGGAGATGATATTTAATAAAATAAGTAGAAATCCACTAAAAGTTTTGTTTGGTTATCTTGCAATCCCGAGATAATCGTCTCCATGCTCCAAATCCATTTTAAAGCCATTTTTAAGGCATTTCGCGCATACATGAAATGATCACATTTTTCTCCAAAACTATAACAGATGCAAGCTTGTCCTGTTTGGTGGAGATGATATTTAATAAAATAAGTAGAAATCCACTAAAAGTTTTTTTTGGTTATCTTGCAATCCCGAGATAATCATCTCCATGCTCCAAATCCATTTTAAAGCCATTTTTAAGGCATTTCGCGCATACATGAAATGAACACATTTTTCTCCAAAACTATAACAGATGCAAGCTTGTCCTGTTTGGTGGAGATGATATTTAATAAAATAAGTAGAAATCCACTAAAAGTTTTTTTTGGTTATCTTGCAATCCCGAGATAATCGTCTCCATGCTCCAAATCCATTTTAAAGCCATTTTTAAGGCATTTCGCGCATACATGAAATGAACACATTTTTCTCCAAAACTATAAAAGATGCAAGCTTGTCCTGTTTGGTGGAGATGATATTTAATAAAATGAGTAGAAATCCACTAAGAGTTTTGTTTGGTTATATTGCAATCCCGAGATAATCGTCTCCATGCTCCAAATCCATTTTAAAGCCATTTTTAAGGCATTTCGCGCATACATGAAATGAACACATTTTTCTCCAAAACTATAACAGATGCAAGCTTGTCCTGTTTGGTGGAGATGATATTTAATAAAATAAGTAGAAATCCACTAAAAGTTTTGTTTGGTTATCTTGCAATCCCGAGATAATCGTCTCCATGCTCCAAATCCATTTTAAAGCCATTTTTAAGGCATTTCGCGCATACATGAAATGAACACATTTTTCTCCAAAACTATAACAGATGCAAGCTTGTCCTGTTTGGTGGAGATGATATTTAATAAAATAAGTAGAAATGCACTAAAAGTTTTGTTTGGTTATCTTGCAATCCCGAGATAATCGTCTCCATGCTCCAAATCCATTTTAAAGCCATTTTTAAGGCATTTCGCGCATACATGAAATGAACACATTTTTCTCCAAAACTATAACAGATGCAAGCTTGTCCTGTTTGGTGGAGATGATATTTAATAAAATAAGTAGAAATCCACTAAAAGTTTTGTTTGGTTATCTTGCAATCCCGAGATAATCGTCTCCATGCTCCAAATCCATTTTAAAGCCATTTTTAAGGCATTTCGCGCATACATGAAATGATCACATTTTTCTCCAAAACTATAACAGATGCAAGCTTGTCCTGTTTGGTGGAGATGATATTTAATAAAATAAGTAGAAATCCACTAAAAGTTTTTTTTGGTTATCTTGCAATCCCGAGATAATCGTCTCCATGCTCCAAATCCATTTTAAAGCCATTTTTAAGGCATTTCGCGCATACATGAAATGAACACATTTTTCTCCAAAACTATAACAGATGCAAGCTTGTCCTGTTTGGTGGAGATGATATTTAATAAAATAAGTAGAAATCCACTAAAAGTTTTTTTTGGTTATCTTGCAATCCCGAGATAATCGTCTCCATGCTGCAAATCCATTTTAAAGCCATTTTTAAGGCATTTCGCGCATACATGAAATGAACACATTTTTCTCCAAAACTATAAAAGATGCAAGCTTGTCCTGTTTGGTGGAGATGATATTTAATAAAATGAGTAGAAATCCACTAAGAGTTTTGTTTGGTTATATTGCAATCCCGAGATAATCGTCTCCATGCTCCAAATCCATTTTAAAGCCATTTTTAAGGCATTTCGCGCATACATGAAATGAACACATTTTTCTCCAAAACTATAACAGATGCAAGCTTGTCCTGTTTGGTGGAGATGATATTTAATAAAATAAGTAGAAATCCACTAAAAGTTTTGTTTGGTTATCTTGCAATCCCGAGATAATCGTCTCCATGCTCCAAATCCATTTTAAAGCCATTTTTAAGGCATTTCGCGCATACATGAAATGAACACATTTTTCTCCAAAACTATAACAGATGCAAGCTTGTCCTGTTTGGTGGAGATGATATTTAATAAAATAAGTAGAAATGCACTAAAAGTTTTGTTTGGTTATCTTGCAATCCCGAGATAATCGTCTCCATGCTCCAAATCCATTTTAAAGCCATTTTTAAGGCATTTCGCGCATACATGAAATGAACACATTTTTCTCCAAAACTATAACAGATGCAAGCTTGTCCTGTTTGGTGGAGATGATATTTAATAAAATAAGTAGAAATCCACTAAAAGTTTTGTTTGGTTATCTTGCAATCCCGAGATAATCGTCTCCATGCTCCAAATCCATTTTAAAGCCATTTTTAAGGCATTTCGCGCATACATGAAATGAACACATTTTTCTCCAAAACTATAACAGATGCAAGCTTGTCCTGTTTGGTGGAGATGATATTTAATAAAATAAGTAGAAATCCACTAATAGTTTTGTTTGGTTATCTTGCAATCCCGAGATAATCGTCTCCATGCTCCAAATCCATTTTAAAGCCATTTTTAAGGCATTTCGCGCATACATGAAATGAACACATTTTTCTCCAAAACTATAACAGATGCAAGCTTGTCCTGTTTGGTGGAGATGATATTTAATAAAATAAGTAGAAATCCACTAAAAGTTTTGTTTGGTTATCTTGCAATCCCGAGATAATCGTCTCCATGCTCCAAATCCATTTTAAAGCCATTTTTAAGGCATTTCGCGCATACATGAAATGAACACATTTTTCTCCAAAACTATAACAGATGCAAGCTTGTCCTGTTTGGTGGAGATGATATTTAATAAAATAAGTAGAAATCCACTAAAAGTTTTGTTTGGTTATCTTGCAATCCCGAGATAATCGTCTCCATGCTCCAAATCCATTTTAAAGCCATTTTTAAGGCATTTCGCGCATACATGAAATGAACACATTTTTCTCCAAAACTATAACAGATGCAAGCTTGTCCTGTTTGGTGGAGATAATATTTCATAAAATAAGTAGAAATCTACTAAAAGTTTCGTTTGTTTATATTGCCATCCTGAGATAATCGTCTCAATGCTCCAAATCCATTTTAAAGCCATTTCAAAGGCATTTTGCGCATACATGAAATGAACACATTTTTCTCCAAAACTATAACAGATGCAAGCTTGTCCTGTTTGGTGGAGATGATATTTAATAAAATAAGTAGAAATCCACTAAAAGTTTTGTTTGGTTATATTGCAATCCCGAGATAATCGTCTCCATGCTCCAAATCCATTTTAAAGCCATTTTTAAGGCATTTCGCGCATACATGAAATGAACACATTTTTCTCCAAAACTATAACAGATGCAAGCTTGTCCTGTTTGGTGGAGATGATATTTAATAAAATAAGTAGAAATCCACTAAAAGTTTTGTTTGGTTATCTTGCAATCCCGAGATAATCGTCTCCATGCTCCAAATCCATTTTAAAGCCATTTTTAAGGCATTTCGCGCATACATGAAATGAACACATTTTTCTCCAAAACTATAACAGATGCAAGCTTGTCCTGTTTGGTGGAGATAATATTTAATAAAATAAGTAGAAATCTACTAAAAGTTTCGTTTGTTTATATTGCCATCCTGAGATAATCGTCTCCATGCTCCAAATCCATTTTAAAGCCATTTCAAAGGCATTTTGCGCATACATGAAATGAACACATTTTTCTCCAAAACTATAACACATGCAAGCTTGTCCTGTTTGGTGGAGATGATATTTAATAAAATAAGTAGAAATCCACTAAAAGTTTTGTTTGGTTATCTTGCAATCCCGAGATAATCGTCTCCATGCTCCAAATCCATTTTAAAGCCATTTTTAAGGCATTTCGCGCATACATGAAATGAACACATTTTTCTCCAAAACTATAACAGATGCAAGCTTGTCCTGTTTGGTGGAGATGATATTTAATAAAATAAGTAGAAATCCACTAAAAGTTTTGTTTGGTTATCTTGCAATCCCGAGATAATCGTCTCCATGCTCCAAATCCATTTTAAAGCCATTTTTAAGGCATTTCGCGCATACATGAAATGATCACATTTTTCTCCAAAACTATAACAGATGCAAGCTTGTCCTGTTTGGTGGAGATGATATTTAATAAAATAAGTAGAAATCCACTAAAAGTTTTTTTTGGTTATCTTGCAATCCCGAGATAATCGTCTCCATGCTCCAAATCCATTTTAAAGCCATTTTTAAGGCATTTCGCGCATACATGAAATGAACACATTTTTCTCCAAAACTATAACAGATGCAAGCTTGTCCTGTTTGGTGGAGATGATATTTAATAAAATAAGTAGAAATCCACTAAAAGTTTTTTTTGGTTATCTTGCAATCCCGAGATAATCGTCTCCATGCTCCAAATCCATTTTAAAGCCATTTTTAAGGCATTTCGCGCATACATGAAATGAACACATTTTTCTCCAAAACTATAAAAGATGCAAGCTTGTCCTGTTTGGTGGAGATGATATTTAATAAAATGAGTAGAAATCCACTAAGAGTTTTGTTTGGTTATATTGCAATCCCGAGATAATCGTCTCCATGCTCCAAATCCATTTTAAAGCCATTTTTAAGGCATTTCGCGCATACATGAAATGAACACATTTTTCTCCAAAACTATAACAGATGCAAGCTTGTCCTGTTTGGTGGAGATGATATTTAATAAAATAAGTAGAAATCCACTAAAAGTTTTGTTTGGTTATCTTGCAATCCCGAGATAATCGTCTCCATGCTCCAAATCCATTTTAAAGCCATTTTTAAGGCATTTCGCGCATACATGAAATGAACACATTTTTCTCCAAAACTATAACAGATGCAAGCTTGTCCTGTTTGGTGGAGATGATATTTAATAAAATAAGTAGAAATCCACTAAAAGTTTTGTTTGGTTATCTTGCAATCCCGAGATAATCGTCTCCATGCTCCAAATCCATTTTAAAGCCATTTTTAAGGCATTTCGCGCATACATGAAATGAACACATTTTTCTCCAAAACTATAACAGATGCAAGCTTGTCCTGTTTGGTGGAGATGATATTTAATAAAATAAGTAGAAATCCACTAAAAGTTTTGTTTGGTTATCTTGCAATCCCGAGATAATCGTCTCCATGCTCCAAATCCATTTTAAAGCCATTTTTAAGGCATTTCGCGCATACATGAAATGAACACATTTTTCTCCAAAACTATAACAGATGCAAGCTTGTCCTGTTTGGTGGAGATGATATTTAATAAAATAAGTAGAAATCCACTAAAAGTTTTGTTTGGTTATCTTGCAATCCCGAGATAATCGTCTCCATGCTCCAAATCCATTTTAAAGCCATTTTTAAGGCATTTCGCGCATACATGAAATGAACACATTTTTCTCCAAAACTATAACAGATGCAAGCTTGTCCTGTTTGGTGGAGATGATATTTAATAAAAGAAGTAGAAATCCACTAAAAGTTTTGTTTGGTTATCTTGCAATCCCGAGATAATCGTCTCCATGCTCCAAATCCATTTTAAAGCCATTTTTAAGGCATTTCGCGCATACATGAAATGAACACATTTTTCTCCAAAACTATAACAGATGCAAGCTTGTCCTGTTTGGTGGAGATGATATTTAATAAAATAAGTAGAAATCCACTAAAAGTTTTGTTTGGTTATCTTGCAATCCCGAGATAATCGTCTCCATGCTCCAAATCCATTTTAAAGCCATTTTTAAGGCATTTCGCGCATACATGAAATGAACACATTTTTCTCCAAAACTATAACAGATGCAAGCTTGTCCTGTTTGGTGGAGATGATATTTAATAAAATAAGTAGAAATCCACTAAAAGTTTTGTTTGGTTATCTTGCAATCCCGAGATAATCGTCTCCATGCTCCAAATCCATTTTAAAGCCATTTTTAAGGCATTTCGCGCATACATGAAATGAACACATTTTTCTCCAAAACTATAACAGATGCAAGCTTGTCCTGTTTGGTGGAGATGATATTTAATAAAATAAGTAGAAATCCACTAAAAGTTTTGTTTGGTTATCTTGCAATCCCGAGATAATCGTCTCCATGCTCCAAATCCATTTTAAAGCCATTTTTAAGGCATTTCGCGCATACATGAAATGAACACATTTTTCTCCAAAACTATAACAGATGCAAGCTTGTCCTGTTTGGTGGAGATGATATTTAATAAAATAAGTAGAAATCCACTAAAAGTTTTGTTTGGTTATCTTGCAATCCCGAGATAATCGTCTCCATGCTCCAAATCCATTTTAAAGCCATTTTTAAGGCATTTCGCGCATACATGAAATGAACACATTTTTCTCCAAAACTATAACAGATGCAAGCTTGTCCTGTTTGGTGGAGATGATATTTAATAAAATAAGTAGAAATCCACTAAAAGTTTTGTTTGGTTATCTTGCAATCCCGAGATAATCGTCTCCATGCTCCAAATCCATTTTAAAGCCATTTTTAAGGCATTTCGCGCATACATGAAATGAACACATTTTTCTCCAAAACTATAACAGATGCAAGCTTGTCCTGTTTGGTGGAGATGATATTTAATAAAATAAGTAGAAATCCACTAAAAGTTTTGTTTGGTTATCTTGCAATCCCGAGATAATCGTCTCCATGCTCCAAATCCATTTTAAAGCCATTTTTAAGGCATTTCGCGCATACATGAAATTAACACATTTTTCTCCAAAACTATAACAGATGCAAGCTTGTCCTGTTTGGTGGAGATGATATTTAATAAAATAAGTAGAAATCCACTAAAAGTTTTGTTTGGTTATCTTGCAATCCCGAGATAATCGTCTCCATGCTCCAAATCCATTTTAAAGCCATTTTTAAGGCATTTCGCGCATACATGAAATGAACACATTTTTCTCCAAAACTATAACAGATGCAAGCTTGTCCTGTTTGGTGGAGATGATATTTAATAAAATAAGTAGAAATCCACTAAAAGTTTTGTTTGGTTATCTTGCAATCCCGAGATAATCGTCTCCATGCTCCAAATCCATTTTAAAGCCATTTTTAAGGCATTTCGCGCATACATGAAATGAACACATTTTTCTCCAAAACTATAACAGATGCAAGCTTGTCCTGTTTGGTGGAGATGATATTTAATAAAATAAGTAGAAATCCACTAAAAGTTTTGTTTGGTTATCTTGCAATCCCGAGATAATCGTCTCCATGCTCCAAATCCATTTTAAAGCCATTTTTAAGGCATTTCGCGCATACATGAAATGAACACATTTTTCTCCAAAACTATAACAGATGCAAGCTTGTCCTGTTTGGTGGAGATGATATTTAATAAAATAAGTAGAAATCCACTAAAAGTTTTGTTTGGTTATCTTGCAATCCCGAGATAATCGTCTCCATGCTCCAAATCCATTTTAAAGCCATTTTTAAGGCATTTCGCGCATACATGAAATGAACACATTTTTCTCCAAAACTATAACAGATGCAAGCTTGTCCTGTTTGGTGGAGATGATATTTAATAAAATAAGTAGAAATCCACTAAAAGTTTTGTTTGGTTATCTTGCAATCCCGAGATAATCGTCTCCATGCTCCAAATCCATTTTAAAGCCATTTTTAAGGCATTTCGCGCATACATGAAATGAACACATTTTTCTCCAAAACTATAACAGATGCAAGCTTGTCCTGTTTGGTGGAGATAATATTTAATAAAATAAGTAGAAATCTACTAAAAGTTTCGTTTGTTTATATTGCCATCCTGAAATAATCGTCTCCATGCTCCAAATCCATTTTAAAGCCATTTCAAAGGCATTTTGCGCATACATGAAATGAACACATTTTTCTCCAAAACTATAACACATGCAAGCTTGTCCTGTTTGGTGGAGATGATATTTAATAAAATAAGTAGAAATCCGCTAAAAGTTTTGTTTGGTTATCTTGCAATCCCGAGATAATCGTCTCCATGCTCCAAATCCATTTTAAAGCCATTTTTAAGGCATTTCGCGCATACATGAAATGAACACATTTTTCTCCAAAACTATAACAGATGCAAGCTTGTCCTGTTTGGTGGAGATGATATTTAATAAAATAAGTAGAAATCCACTAAAAGTTTTGTTTGGTTATCTTGCAATCCCGAGATAATCGTCTCCATGCTCCAAATCCATTTTAAAGCCATTTTTAAGGCATTTCGCGCATACATGAAATGAACACATTTTTCTCCAAAACTATAACAGATGCAAGCTTGTCCTGTTTGGTGGAGATGATATTTAATAAAATAAGTAGAAATCCACTAAAAGTTTTGTTTGGTTATCTTGCAATCCCGAGATAATCGTCTCCATGCTCCAAATCCATTTTAAAGCCATTTTTAAGGCATTTCGCGCATACATGAAATGAACACATTTTTCTCCAAAACTATAACAGATGCAAGCTTGTCCTGTTTGGTGGAGATAATATTTAATAAAATAAGTAGAAATCTACTAAAAGTTTCGTTTGTTTATATTGCCATCCTGAGATAATCGTCTCCATGCTCCAAATCCATTTTAAAGCCATTTCAAAGGCATTTTGCGCATACATGAAATGAACACATTTTTCTCCAAACCTATAACACATGCAAGCTTGTCCTGTTTGGTGGAGATGATATTTAATAAAATAAGTAGAAATCCACTAAAAGTTTTGTTTGGTTATCTTGCAATCCCGAGATAATCGTCTCCATGCTCCAAATCCATTTTAAAGCCATTTTTAAGGCATTTCGCGCATACATGAAATGAACACATTTTTCTCCAAAACTATAACAGATGCAAGCTTGTCCTGTTTGGTGGAGATGATATTTAATAAAATAAGTAGAAATCCACTAAAAGTTTTGTTTGGTTATCTTGCAATCCCGAGATAATCGTCTCCATGCTCCAAATCCATTTTAAAGCCATTTTTAAGGCATTTCGCGCATACATGAAATGAACACATTTTTCTCCAAAACTATAACAGATGCAAGCTTGTCCTGTTTGGTGGAGATAATATTTAATAAAATAAGTAGAAATCTACTAAAAGTTTCGTTTGTTTATATTGCCATCCTGAGATAATCGTCTCCATGCTCCAAATCCATTTTAAAGCCATTTCAAAGGCATTTTGCGCATACATGAAATGAACACATTTTTCTCCAAAACTATAACACATGCAAGCTTGTCCTGTTTGGTGGAGATGATATTTAATAAAATAAGTAGAAATCCACTAAAAGTTTTGTTTGGTTATCTTGCAATCCCGAGATAATCGTCTCCATGCTCCAAATCCATTTTAAAGCCATTTTTAAGGCATTTCGCGCATACATGAAATGAACACATTTTTCTCCAAAACTATAACAGATGCAAGCTTGTCCTGTTTGGTGGAGATAATATTTAATAAAATAAGTAGAAATCTACTAAAAGTTTCGTTTGTTTATATTGCCATCCTGAGATAATCGTCTCCATGCTCCAAATCCATTTTAAAGCCATTTCAAAGGCATTTTGCGCATACATGAAATGAACACATTTTTCTCCAAAACTATAACACATGCAAGCTTGTCCTGTTTGGTGGAGATGATATTTAATAAAATAAGTAGAAATCCACTAAAAGTTTTGTTTGGTTATCTTGCAATCCCGAGATAATCGTCTCCATGCTCCAAATCCATTTTAAAGCCATTTTTAAGGCATTTCGCGCATACATGAAATGAACACATTTTTCTCCAAAACTATAACAGATGCAAGCTTGTCCTGTTTGGTGGGGATGATATTTAATAAAATAAGTAGAAATCCACTAAAAGTTTTGTTTGGTTATCTTGCAATCCCGAGATAATCGTCTCCATGCTCCAAATCCATTTTAAAGCCATTTTTAAGGCATTTCGCGCATACATGAAATGAACACATTTTTCTCCAAAACTATAACAGATGCAAGCTTGTCCTGTTTGGTGGAGATGATATTTAATAAAATAAGTAGAAATCCACTAAAAGTTTTGTTTGGTTATCTTGCAATCCCGAGATAATCGTCTCCATGCTCCAAATCCATTTTAAAGCCATTTTTAAGGCATTTCGCGCATACATGAAATGAACACATTTTTCTCCAAAACTATAACAGATGCAAGCTTGTCCTGTTTGGTGGAGATGATATTTAATAAAATAAGTAGAAATCCACTAAAAGTTTTGTTTGGTTATCTTGCAATCCCGAGATAATCGTCTCCATGCTCCAAATCCATTTTAAAGCCATTTTTAAGGCATTTCGCGCATACATGAAATGAACACATTTTTCTCCAAAACTATAACAGATGCAAGCTTGTCCTGTTTGGTGGAGATGATATTTAATAAAATAAGTAGAAATCCACTAAAAGTTTTGTTTGGTTATCTTGCAATCCCGAGATAATCGTCTCCATGCTCCAAATCCATTTTAAAGCCATTTTTAAGGCATTTCGCGCATACATGAAATGAACACATTTTTCTCCAAAACTATAACAGATGCAAGCTTGTCCTGTTTGGTGGAGATGATATTTAATAAAATAAGTAGAAATCCACTAAAAGTTTTGTTTGGTTATCTTGCAATCCCGAGATAATCGTCTCCATGCTCCAAATCCATTTTAAAGCCATTTTTAAGGCATTTCGCGCATACATGAAATGAACACATTTTTCTCCAAAACTATAACAGATGCAAGCTTGTCCTGTTTGGTGGAGATGATATTTAATAAAATAAGTAGAAATCCACTAAAAGTTTTGTTTGGTTATCTTGCAATCCCGAGATAATCGTCTCCATGCTCCAAATCCATTTTAAAGCCATTTTTAAGGCATTTCGCGCATACATGAAATTAACACATTTTTCTCCAAAACTATAACAGATGCAAGCTTGTCCTGTTTGGTGGAGATGATATTTAATAAAATAAGTAGAAATCCACTAAAAGTTTTGTTTGGTTATCTTGCAATCCCGAGATAATCGTCTCCATGCTCCAAATCCATTTTAAAGCCATTTTTAAGGCATTTCGCGCATACATGAAATGAACACATTTTTCTCCAAAACTATAACAGATGCAAGCTTGTCCTGTTTGGTGGAGATGATATTTAATAAAATAAGTAGAAATCCACTAAAAGTTTTGTTTGGTTATCTTGCAATCCCGAGATAATCGTCTCCATGCTCCAAATCCATTTTAAAGCCATTTTTAAGGCATTTCGCGCATACATGAAATGAACACATTTTTCTCCAAAACTATAACAGATGCAAGCTTGTCCTGTTTGGTGGAGATGATATTTAATAAAATAAGTAGAAATCCACTAAAAGTTTTGTTTGGTTATCTTGCAATCCCGAGATAATCGTCTCCATGCTCCAAATCCATTTTAAAGCCATTTTTAAGGCATTTCGCGCATACATGAAATGAACACATTTTTCTCCAAAACTATAACAGATGCAAGCTTGTCCTGTTTGGTGGAGATGATATTTAATAAAATAAGTAGAAATCCACTAAAAGTTTTGTTTGGTTATCTTGCAATCCCGAGATAATCGTCTCCATGCTCCAAATCCATTTTAAAGCCATTTTTAAGGCATTTCGCGCATACATGAAATGAACACATTTTTCTCCAAAACTATAACAGATGCAAGCTTGTCCTGTTTGGTGGAGATGATATTTAATAAAATAAGTAGAAATCCACTAAAAGTTTTGTTTGGTTATCTTGCAATCCCGAGATAATCGTCTCCATGCTCCAAATCCATTTTAAAGCCATTTTTAAGGCATTTCGCGCATACATGAAATGAACACATTTTTCTCCAAAACTATAACATGCAAGCTTGTCCTGTTTGGTGGAGATAATATTTAATAAAATAAGTAGAAATCTACTAAAAGTTTCGTTTGTTTATATTGCCATCCTGAAATAATCGTCTCCATGCTCCAAATCCATTTTAAAGCCATTTCAAAGGCATTTTGCGCATACATGAAATGAACACATTTTTCTCCAAAACTATAACACATGCAAGCTTGTCCTGTTTGGTGGAGATGATATTTAATAAAATAAGTAGAAATCCGCTAAAAGTTTTGTTTGGTTATCTTGCAATCCCGAGATAATCGTCTCCATGCTCCAAATCCATTTTAAAGCCATTTTTAAGGCATTTCGCGCATACATGAAATGAACACATTTTTCTCCAAAACTATAACAGATGCAAGCTTGTCCTGTTTGGTGGAGATGATATTTAATAAAATAAGTAGAAATCCACTAAAAGTTTTGTTTGGTTATCTTGCAATCCCGAGATAATCGTCTCCATGCTCCAAATCCATTTTAAAGCCATTTTTAAGGCATTTCGCGCATACATGAAATGAACACATTTTTCTCCAAAACTATAACAGATGCAAGCTTGTCCTGTTTGGTGGAGATGATATTTAATAAAATAAGTAGAAATCCACTAAAAGTTTTGTTTGGTTATCTTGCAATCCCGAGATAATCGTCTCCATGCTCCAAATCCATTTTAAAGCCATTTTTAAGGCATTTCGCGCATACATGAAATGAACACATTTTTCTCCAAAACTATAACAGATGCAAGCTTGTCCTGTTTGGTGGAGATAATATTTAATAAAATAAGTAGAAATCTACTAAAAGTTTCGTTTGTTTATATTGCCATCCTGAGATAATCGTCTCCATGCTCCAAATCCATTTTAAAGCCATTTCAAAGGCATTTTGCGCATACATGAAATGAACACATTTTTCTCCAAACCTATAACACATGCAAGCTTGTCCTGTTTGGTGGAGATGATATTTAATAAAATAAGTAGAAATCCACTAAAAGTTTTGTTTGGTTATCTTGCAATCCCGAGATAATCGTCTCCATGCTCCAAATCCATTTTAAAGCCATTTTTAAGGCATTTCGCGCATACATGAAATGAACACATTTTTCTCCAAAACTATAACAGATGCAAGCTTGTCCTGTTTGGTGGAGATGATATTTAATAAAATAAGTAGAAATCCACTAAAAGTTTTGTTTGGTTATCTTGCAATCCCGAGATAATCGTCTCCATGCTCCAAATCCATTTTAAAGCCATTTTTAAGGCATTTCGCGCATACATGAAATGAACACATTTTTCTCCAAAACTATAACAGATGCAAGCTTGTCCTGTTTGGTGGAGATAATATTTAATAAAATAAGTAGAAATCTACTAAAAGTTTCGTTTGTTTATATTGCCATCCTGAGATAATCGTCTCCATGCTCCAAATCCATTTTAAAGCCATTTCAAAGGCATTTTGCGCATACATGAAATGAACACATTTTTCTCCAAAACTATAACACATGCAAGCTTGTCCTGTTTGGTGGAGATGATATTTAATAAAATAAGTAGAAATCCACTAAAAGTTTTGTTTGGTTATCTTGCAATCCCGAGATAATCGTCTCCATGCTCCAAATCCATTTTAAAGCCATTTTTAAGGCATTTCGCGCATACATGAAATGAACACATTTTTCTCCAAAACTATAACAGATGCAAGCTTGTCCTGTTTGGTGGAGATAATATTTAATAAAATAAGTAGAAATCTACTAAAAGTTTCGTTTGTTTATATTGCCATCCTGAGATAATCGTCTCCATGCTCCAAATCCATTTTAAAGCCATTTCAAAGGCATTTTGCGCATACATGAAATGAACACATTTTTCTCCAAAACTATAACACATGCAAGCTTGTCCTGTTTGGTGGAGATGATATTTAATAAAATAAGTAGAAATCCACTAAAAGTTTTGTTTGGTTATCTTGCAATCCCGAGATAATCGTCTCCATGCTCCAAATCCATTTTAAAGCCATTTTTAAGGCATTTCGCGCATACATGAAATGAACACATTTTTCTCCAAAACTATAACAGATGCAAGCTTGTCCTGTTTGGTGGGGATGATATTTAATAAAATAAGTAGAAATCCACTAAAAGTTTTGTTTGGTTATCTTGCAATCCCGAGATAATCGTCTCCATGCTCCAAATCCATTTTAAAGCCATTTTTAAGGCATTTCGCGCATACATGAAATGAACACATTTTTCTCCAAAACTATAACAGATGCAAGCTTGTCCTGTTTGGTGGAGATAATATTTAATAAAATAAGTAGAAATCTACTAAAAGTTTCGTTTGTTTATATTGCCATCCTGAGATAATCGTCTCCATGCTCCAAATCCATTTTAAAGCCATTTCAAAGGCATTTTGCGCATACATGAAATGAACACATTTTTCTCCAAAACTATAACACATGCAAGCTTGTCCTGTTTGGTGGAGATGATATTTAATAAAATAAGTAGAAATCCACTAAAAGTTTTGTTTGGTTATCTTGCAATCCCGAGATAATCGTCTCCATGCTCCAAATCCATTTTAAAGCCATTTTTAAGGCATTTCGCGCATACATGAAATGAACACATTTTTCTCCAAAACTATAACAGATGCAAGCTTGTCCTGTTTGGTGGAGATAATATTTAATAAAATAAGTAGAAATCTACTAAAAGTTTCGTTTGTTTATATTGCCATCCTGAGATAATCGTCTCCATGCTCCAAATCCATTTTAAAGCCATTTCAAAGGCATTTTGCGCATACATGAAATGAACACATTTTTCTCCAAAACTATAACACATGCAAGCTTGTCCTGTTTGGTGGAGATGATATTTAATAAAATAAGTAGAAATCCACTAAAAGTTTTGTTTGGTTATCTTGCAATCCCGAGATAATCGTCTCCATGCTCCAAATCCATTTTAAAGCCATTTTTAAGGCATTTCGCGCATACATGAAATGAACACATTTTTCTCCAAAACTATAACAGATGCAAGCTTGTCCTGTTTGGTGGGGATGATATTTAGTAAAATAAGTAGAAATCCACTAAAAGTTTTGTTTGGTTATCTTGCAATCCCGAGATAATCGTCTCCATGCTCCAAATCCATTTTAAAGCCATTTTTAAGGCATTTCGCGCATACATGAAATGAACACATTTTTCTCCAAAACTATAACAGATGCAAGCTTGTCCTGTTTGGTGGAGATAATATTTAATAAAATAAGTAGAAATCTACTAAAAGTTTCGTTTGTTTATATTGCCATCCTGAGATAATCGTCTCCATGCTCCAAATCCATTTTAAAGCCATTTCAAAGGCATTTTTCGCATACATGAAATGAACACATTTTTCTCCAAAACTATAACACATGCAAGCTTGTCCTGTTTGGTGGAGATGATATTTAATAAAATAAGTAGAAATCCACTAAAAGTTTTGTTTGGTTATCTTGCAATCCCGAGATAATCGTCTCCATGCTCCAAATCCATTTTAAAGCCATTTTTAAGGCATTTCGCGCATACATGAAATGAACACATTTTTCTCCAAAACTATAACAGATGCAAGCTTGTCCTGTTTGGTGGAGATGATATTTAATAAAATAAGTAGAAATCCACTAAAAGTTTTGTTTGGTTATCTTGCAATCCCGAGATAATCGTCTCCATGCTCCAAATCCATTTTAAAGCCATTTTTAAAGCATTTCGCGCATACATGAAATGAGCACATTTTTCTCCAAAACTATAACAGATGCAAGCTTGTCCTGTTTGGTGGAGATGATATTTAATAAAATAAGTAGAAATCCACTAAAAGTTTTGTTTGGTTATCTTGCAATCCCGAGATAATCGTCTCCATGCTCCAAATCCATTTTAAAGCCATTTTTAACGTATTTCGCGCATACATGAAATGAACACATTTTTCTCCAAAACTATAACAGATGCAAGCTTGTCCTGTTTGGTGGAGATGATATTTAATAAAATAAGTAGAAATCCACTAAAAGTTTTGTTTGGTTATCTTGCAATCCCGAGATAATCGTCTCCATGCTCCAAATCCATTTTAAAGCCATTTTTAAGGCATTTCGCGCATACATGAAATGAACACATTTTTCTCCAAAACTATAACAGATGCAAGCTTGTCCTGTTTGGTGGAGATAATATTTAATAAAATAAGTAGAAATCTACTAAAAGTTTCGTTTGTTTATATTGCCATCCTGAGATAATCGTCTCCATGCTCCAAATCCATTTTAAAGCCATTTCAAAGGCATTTTGCGCATACATGAAATGAACACATTTTTCTCCAAAACTATAACACATGCAAGCTTGTCCTGTTTGGTGGAGATGATATTTAATAAAATAAGTAGAAATCCACTAAAAGTTTTGTTTGGTTATCTTGCAATCCCGAGATAATCGTCTCCATGCTCCAAATCCATTTTAAAGCCATTTTTAAGGCATTTCGCGCATACATGAAATGAACACATTTTTCTCCAAAACTATAACAGATGCAAGCTTGTCCTGTTTGGTGGAGATGATATTTAATAAAATAAGTAGAAATCCACTAAAAGTTTTGTTTGGTTATCTTGCAATCCCGAGATAATCGTCTCCATGCTCCAAATCCATTTTAAAGCCATTTTTAAGGCATTTCGCGCATACATGAAATGAACACATTTTTCTCCAAAACTATAACAGATGCAAGCTTGTCCTGTTTGGTGGAGATGATATTTAATAAAATAAGTAGAAATCCACTAAACGTTTTGTTTGGTTATCTTGCAATCCCGAGATAATCGTCTCCATGCTCCAAATCCATTTTAAAGCCATTTTTAAGGCATTTCGCGCATACATGAAATGAACACATTTTTCTCCAAAACTATAACAGATGCAAGCTTGTCCTGTTTGGTGGAGATGATATTTAATAAAATAAGTAGAAATCCACTAAAAGTTTTGTTTGGTTATATTGCAATCCCGAGATAATCGTCTCCATGCTCCAAATCCATTTTAAAGCCATTTTTAAGGCATTTCGCGCATACATGAAATGAACACATTTTTCTCCAAAACTATAACAGATGCAAGCTTGTCCTGTTTGGTGGAGATGATATTTAATAAAATAAGTAGAAATCCACTAAAAGTTTTGTTTGGTTATCTTGCAATCCCGAGATAGTCGTCTCCATGCTCCAAATCCATTTTAAAGCCATTTTTAAGGCATTTCGCGCATACATGAAATGAACACATTTTTCTCCAAAACTATAACAGATGCAAGCTTGTCCTGTTTGGTGGAGATGATATTTAATAAAATAAGTAGAAATCCACTAAAAGTTTTGTTTGGTTATCTTGCAATCCCGAGATAATCGTCTCCATGCTCCAAATCCATTTTAAAGCCATTTTTAAGGCATTTCGCGCATACATGAAATGAACACATTTTTCTCCAAAACTATAACAGATGCAAGCTTGTCCTGTTTGGTGGAGATAATATTTAATAAAATAAGTAGAAATCTACTAAAAGTTTCGTTTGTTTATATTGCCATCCTGAGATAATCGTCTCCATGCTCCAAATCCATTTTAAAGCCATTTCAAAGGCATTTTGCGCATACATGAAATGAACACATTTTTCTCCAAAACTATAACACATGCAAGCTTGTCCTGTTTGGTGGAGATGATATTTAATAAAATAAGTAGAAATCCACTAAAAGTTTTGTTTGGTTATCTTGCAATCCCGAGATAATCGTCTCCATGCTCCAAATCCATTTTAAAGCCATTTTTAAGGCATTTCGCGCATACATGAAATGAACACATTTTTCTCCAAAACTATAACAGATGCAAGCTTGTCCTGTTTGGTGGAGATAATATTTAATAAAATAAGTAGAATTCTACTAAAAGTTTCGTTTGTTTATATTGCCATCCTGAGATAATCGTCTCCATGCTCCAAATCCATTTTAAAGCCATTTCAAAGGCATTTTGCGCATACATGAAATGAACACATTTTTCTCCAAAACTATAACACATGCAAGCTTGTCCTGTTTGGTGGAGATGATATTTAATAAAATAAGTAGAAATCCACTAAAAGTTTTGTTTGGTTATCTTGCAATCCCGAGATAATCGTCTCCATGCTCCAAATCCATTTTAAAGCCATTTTTAAGGCATTTCGCGCATACATGAAATGAACACATTTTTCTCCAAAACTATAACAGATGCAAGCTTGTCCTGTTTGGTGGAGATGATATTTAATAAAATAAGTAGAAATCCACTAAAAGTTTTGTTTGGTTATCTTGCAATCCCGAGATAATCGTCTCCATGCTCCAAATCCATTTTAAAGCCATTTTTAAGGCATTTCGCGCATACATGAAATGAACACATTTTTCTCCAAAACTATAACAGATGCAAGCTTGTCCTGTTTGGTGGAGATAATATTTAATAAAATAAGTAGAAATCTACTAAAAGTTTCGTTTGTTTATATTGCCATCCTGAGATAATCGTCTCCATGCTCCAAATCCATTTTAAAGCCATTTCAAAGGCATTTTGCGCATACATGAAATGAACACATTTTTCTCCAAAACTATAACACATGCAAGCTTGTCCTCTTTGGTGGAGATGATATTTAATAAAATAAGTAGAAATCCACTAAAAGTTTTGTTTGGTTATCTTGCAATCCCGAGATAATCGTCTCCATGCTCCAAATCCATTTTAAAGCCATTTTTAAGGCATTTCGCGCATACATGAAATGAACACATTTTTCTCCAAAACTATAACAGATGCAAGCTTGTCCTGTTTGGTGGAGATGATATTTAATAAAATAAGTAGAAATCCACTAAAAGTTTTGTTTGGTTATCTTGCAATCCCGAGATAATCGTCTCCATGCTCCAAATCCATTTTAAAGCCATTTTTAAGGCATTTCGCGCATACATGAAATGAACACATTTTTCTCCAAAACTATAACAGATGCAAGCTTGTCCTGTTTGGTGGAGATGATATTTAATAAAATAAGTAGAAATCCACTAAAAGTTTTGTTTGGTTATCTTGCAATCCCGAGATAATCGTCTCCATGCTCCAAATCCATTTTAAAGCCATTTTTAAGGCATTTCGCGCATACATGAAATGAACACATTTTTCTCCAAAACTATAACAGATGCAAGCTTGTCCTGTTTGGTGGAGATAATATTTAATAAAATAAGTAGAATTCTACTAAAAGTTTCGTTTGTTTATATTGCCATCCTGAGATAATCGTCTCCATGCTCCAAATCCATTTTAAAGCCATTTCAAAGGCATTTTGCGCATACATGAAATGAACACATTTTTCTCCAAAACTATAACACATGCAAGCTTGTCCTGTTTGGTGGAGATGATATTTAATAAAATAAGTAGAAATCCACTAAAAGTTTTGTTTGGTTATCTTGCAATCCCGAGATAATCGTCTCCATGCTCCAAATCCATTTTAAAGCCATTTTTAAGGCATTTCGCGCATACATGAAATGAACACATTTTTCTCCAAAACTATAACAGATGCAAGCTTGTCCTGTTTGGTGGAGATGATATTTAATAAAATAAGTAGAAATCCACTAAAAGTTTTGTTTGGTTATCTTGCAATCCCGAGATAATCGTCTCCATGCTCCAAATCCATTTTAAAGCCATTTTTAAGGCATTTCGCGCATACATGAAATGAACACATTTTTCTCTAAAACTATAACAGATGCAAGCTTGTCCTGTTTGGTGGAGATAATATTTAATAAAATAAGTAGAAATCTACTAAAAGTTTCGTTTGTTTATATTGCCATCCTGAGATAATCGTCTCCATGCTCCAAATCCATTTTAAAGCCATTTCAAAGGCATTTTGCGCATACATGAAATGAACACATTTTTCTCCAAAACTATAACACATGCAAGCTTGTCCTGTTTGGTGGAGATGATATTTAATAAAATAAGTAGAAATCCACTAAAAGTTTTGTTTGGTTATCTTGCAATCCCGAGATAATCGTCTCCATGCTCCAAATCCATTTTAAAGCCATTTTTAAGGCATTTCGCGCATACATGAAATGAACACATTTTTCTCCAAAACTATAACAGATGCAAGCTTGTCCTGTTTGGTGGAGATGATATTTAATAAAATAAGTAGAAATCCACTAAAAAATTTGTTTGGTTATCCTGCAATCCCGAGATAATCGTCTCCATGCTCCAAATCCATTTTAAAGCCATTTTTAAGGCATTTCGCGCATACATGAAATGAACACATTTTTCTCCAAAACTATAACAGATGCAAGCTTGTCCTGTTTGGTGGAGATGATATTTAATAAAATAAGTAGAAATCCACTAAAAGTTTTGTTTGGTTATCTTGCAATCCCGAGATAATCGTCTCCATGCTCCAAATGCATTTTAAAGCCATTTTTAAGGCATTTCGCGCATACATGAAATGAACACATTTTTCTCCAAAACTATAACAGATGCAAGCTTGTCCTGTTTGGTGGAGATAATATTTAATAAAATAAGTAGAAATCTACTAAAAGTTTCGTTTGTTTATATTGCCATCCTGAGATAATCGTCTCCATGCTCCAAATCCATTTTAAAGCCATTTTTAAGGCATTTCGCGCATACATGAAATGAACACATTTTTCTCCAAAACTATAACAGATGCAAGCTAGTCCTGTTTGGTGGAGATGATATTTAATAAAATAAGTAGAAATCCACTAAAAGTTTTGTTTGGTTATCTTGCAATCCCGAGATAATCGTCTCCATGCTCCAAGTCCATTTTAAAGCCATTTTTAAGGCATTTCGCGCATACATGAAATGAATACATTTTTCTCCAAAACTATAACAGATGCAAGCTTGTCCTGTTTGGTGGAGATGATATTTAATAAAATAAGTAGAAATCCACTAAAAGTTTTGTTTGGTTATATTGCAATCCCGAGATAATCGTCTCCATGCTCCAAATCCATTTTAAAGCCATTTTTAAGGCATTTCGCGCATACATGAAATGAACACATTTTTCTCCAAAACTATAACAGATGCAAGCTTGTCCTGTTTGGTGGAGATGATATTTAATAAAATAAGTAGAAATCCACTAAAAGTTTTGTTTGGTTATCTTGCAATCCCGAGATAATCGTCTCCATGCTCCAAATCCATTTTAAAGCCATTTTTAAGGCATTTCGCGCATACATGAAATGAACACATTTTTCTCCAAAACTATAACAGATGCAAGCTTGTCCTGTTTGGTGGAGATAATATTTAATAAAATAAGTAGAAATCTACTAAAAGTTTCGTTTGTTTATATTGCCATCCTGAGATAATCGTCTCCATGCTCCAAATCCATTTTAAAGCCATTTCAAAGGCATTTTGCGCATACATGAAATGAACACATTTTTCTCCAAAACTATAACACATGCAAGCTTGTCCTGTTTGGTGGAGATGATATTTAATAAAATAAGTAGAAATCCACTAAAAGTTTTGTTTGGTTATCTTGCAATCCCGAGATAATCGTCTCCATGCTCCAAATCCATTTTAAAGCCATTTTTAAGGCATTTCGCGCATACATGAAATGAACACATTTTTCTCCAAAACTATAACAGATGCAAGCTTGTCCTGTTTGGTGGAGATGATATTTAATAAAATAAGTAGAAATCCACTAAAAGTTTTGTTTGGTTATCTTGCAATCCCGAGATAATCGTCTCCATGCTCCAAATCCATTTTAAAGCCATTTTTAAGGCATTTCGCGCATACATGAAATGAACACATTTTTCTCTAAAACTATAACAGATGCAAGCTTGTCCTGTTTGGTGGAGATAATATTTAATAAAATAAGTAGAAATCTACTAAAAGTTTCGTTTGTTTATATTGCCATCCTGAGATAATCGTCTCCATGCTCCAAATCCATTTTAAAGCCATTTCAAAGGCATTTTGCGCATACATGAAATGAACACATTTTTCTCCAAAACTATAACACATGCAAGCTTGTCCTGTTTGGTGGAGATGATATTTAATAAAATAAGTAGAAATCCACTAAAAGTTTTGTTTGGTTATCTTGCAATCCCGAGATAATCGTCTCCATGCTCCAAATCCATTTTAAAGCCATTTTTAAGGCATTTCGCGCATACATGAAATGAACACATTTTTCTCCAAAACTATAACAGATGCAAGCTTGTCCTGTTTGGTGGAGATGATATTTAATAAAATAAGTAGAAATCCACTAAAAAATTTGTTTGGTTATCCTGCAATCCCGAGATAATCGTCTCCATGCTCCAAATCCATTTTAAAGCCATTTTTAAGGCATTTCGCGCATACATGAAATGAACACATTTTTCTCCAAAACTATAACAGATGCAAGCTTGTCCTGTTTGGTGGAGATGATATTTAATAAAATAAGTAGAAATCCACTAAAAGTTTTGTTTGGTTATCTTGCAATCCCGAGATAATCGTCTCCATGCTCCAAATGCATTTTAAAGCCATTTTTAAGGCATTTCGCGCATACATGAAATGAACACATTTTTCTCCAAAACTATAACAGATGCAAGCTTGTCCTGTTTGGTGGAGATAATATTTAATAAAATAAGTAGAAATCTACTAAAAGTTTCGTTTGTTTATATTGCCATCCTGAGATAATCGTCTCCATGCTCCAAATCCATTTTAAAGCCATTTTTAAGGCATTTCGCGCATACATGAAATGAACACATTTTTCTCCAAAACTATAACAGATGCAAGCTAGTCCTGTTTGGTGGAGATGATATTTAATAAAATAAGTAGAAATCCACTAAAAGTTTTGTTTGGTTATCTTGCAATCCCGAGATAATCGTCTCCATGCTCCAAGTCCATTTTAAAGCCATTTTTAAGGCATTTCGCGCATACATGAAATGAATACATTTTTCTCCAAAACTATAACAGATGCAAGCTTGTCCTGTTTGGTGGAGATGATATTTAATAAAATAAGTAGAAATCCACTAAAAGTTTTGTTTGGTTATATTGCAATCCCGAGATAATCGTCTCCATGCTCCAAATCCATTTTAAAGCCATTTTTAAGGCATTTCGCGCATACATGAAATGAACACATTTTTCTCCAAAACTATAACAGATGCAAGCTTGTCCTGTTTGGTGGAGATGATATTTAATAAAATAAGTAGAAATCCACTAAAAGTTTTGTTTGGTTATCTTGCAATCCCGAGATAATCGTCTCCATGCTCCAAATCCATTTTAAAGCCATTTTTAAGGCATTTCGCGCATACATGAAATGAACACATTTTTCTCCAAAACTATAACAGATGCAAGCTTGTCCTGTTTGGTGGAGATAATATTTAATAAAATAAGTAGAAATCTACTAAAAGTTTCGTTTGTTTATATTGCCATCCTGAGATAATCGTCTCCATGCTCCAAATCCATTTTAAAGCCATTTCAAAGGCATTTTGCGCATACATGAAATGAACACATTTTTCTCCAAAACTATAACACATGCAAGCTTGTCCTGTTTGGTGGAGATGATATTTAATAAAATAAGTAGAAATCCACTAAAAGTTTTGTTTGGTTATCTTGCAATCCCGAGATAATCGTCTCCATGCTCCAAATCCATTTTAAAGCCATTTTTAAGGCATTTCGCGCATACATGAAATGAACACATTTTTCTCCAAAACTATAACAGATGCAAGCTTGTCCTGTTTGGTGGAGATGATATTTAATAAAATAAGTAGAAATCCACTAAAAGTTTTGTTTGGTTATCTTGCAATCCCGAGATAATCGTCTCCATGCTCCAAATCCATTTTAAAGCCATTTTTAAGGCATTTCGCGCATACATGAAATGAACACATTTTTCTCCAAAACTATAACAGATGCAAGCTTGTCCTGTTTGGTGGAGATGATATTTAATAAAATAAGTAGAAATCCACTAAAAGTTTTGTTTGGTTATCTTGCAATCCCGAGATAATCGTCTCCATGCTCCAAATCCATTTTAAAGCCATTTTTAAGGCATTTCGCGCATACATGAAATGAACACATTTTTCTCCAAAACTATAACAGATGCAAGCTTGTCCTGTTTGGTGGAGATGATATTTAATAAAATAAGTAGAAATCCACTAAAAGTTTTGTTTGGTTATCTTGCAATCCCGAGATAATCGTCTCCATGCTCCAAATCCATTTTAAAGCCATTTTTAAGGCATTTCGCGCATACATGAAATGAACACATTTTTCTCCAAAACTATAACAGATGCAAGCTTGTCCTGTTTGGTGGAGATGATATTTAATAAAATAAGTAGAAATCCACTAAAAGTTTTGTTTGGTTATCTTGCAATCCCGAGATAATCGTCTCCATGCTCCAAATCCATTTTAAAGCCATTTCAAAGGCATTTTGCGCATACATGAAATGAACACATTTTTCTCCAAAACTATAACACATGCAAGCTTGTCCTGTTTGGTGGAGATGATATTTAATAAAATAAGTAGAAATCCACTAAAAGTTTTTTTTGGTTATCTTGCAATCCCGAGATAATCGTCTCCATGCTCCAAATCCATTTTAAAGCCATTTTTAAGGCATTTCGCGCATACATGAAATGAACACATTTTTCTCCAAAACTATAACAGATGCAAGCTTGTCCTGTTTGGTGGAGATGATATTTAATAAAATAAGTAGAAATCCACTAAAAGTTTTGTTTGGTTATCTTGCAATCCCGAGATAATCGTCTCCATGCTCCAAATCCATTTTAAAGCCATTTTTAAGGCATTTCGCGCATACATGAAATGAACACATTTTTCTCCAAAACTATAACAGATGCAAGCTTGTCCTGTTTGGTGGAGATGATATTTAATAAAATAAGTAGAAATCCACTAAAAGTTTTGTTTGGTTATCTTGCAATCCCGAGATAATCGTCTCCATGCTCCAAATCCATTTTAAAGCCATTTTTAAGGCATTTCGCGCATACATGAAATGAACACATTTTTCTCCAAAACTGTAACAGATGCAAGCTTGTCCTGTTTGGTGGAGATGATATTTAATAAAATAAGTAGAAATCCACTAAAAGTTTTGTTTGGTTATATTGCAATCCCGAGATAATCGTCTCCATGCTCCAAATCCATTTTAAAGCCATTTTTAAGGCATTTCGCGCATACATGAAATGAACACATTTTTCTCCAAAACTATAACAGATGCAAGCTTGTCCTGTTTGGTGGAGATGATATTTAATAAAATAAGTAGAAATCCACTAAAAGTTTTGTTTGGTTATCTTGCAATCCCGAGATAATCGTCTCCATGCTCCAAATCCATTTTAAAGCCATTTTTAAGGCATTTCGCGCATACATGAAATGAACACATTTTTCTCCAAAACTATAACAGATGCAAGCTTGTCCTGTTTGGTGGAGATGATATTTAATAAAATAAGTAGAAATCCACTAAAAGTTTTGTTTGGTTATCTTGCAATCCCGAGATAATCGTCTCCATGCTCCAAATCCATTTTAAAGCCATTTTTAAGGCATTTCGCGCATACATGAAATGAACACATTTTTCTCCAAAACTATAACAGATGCAAGCTTGTCCTGTTTGGTGGAGATGATATTTAATAAAATAAGTAGAAATCCACTAAAAGTTTTGTTTGGTTATCTTGCAATCCCGAGATAATCGTCTCCATGCTCCAAATCCATTTTAAAGCCATTTTTAAGGCATTTCGCGCATACATGAAATGAACACATTTTTCTCCAAAACTATAACAGATGCAAGCTTGTCCTGTTTGGTGGAGATAATATTTAATAAAATAAGTAGAAATCTACTAAAAGTTTCGTTTGTTTATATTGCCATCCTGAGATAATCGTCTCCATGCTCCAAATCCATTTTAAAGCCATTTCAAAGGCATTTTGCGCATACATGAAATGAACACATTTTTCTCCAAAACTATAACACATGCAAGCTTGTCCTGTTTGGTGGAGATGATATTTAATAAAATAAGTAGAAATCCACTAAAAGTTTTGTTTGGTTATCTTGCAATCCCGAGATAATCGTCTCCATGCTCCAAATCCATTTTAAAGCCATTTTTAAGGCATTTCGCGCATACATGAAATGAACACATTTTTCTCCAAAACTATAACAGATGCAAGCTTGTCCTGTTTGGTGGAGATGATATTTAATAAAATAAGTAGAAATCCACTAAAAGTTTTGTTTGGTTATCTTGCAATCCCGAGATAATCGTCTCCATGCTCCAAATCCATTTTAAAGCCATTTTTAAGGCATTTCGCGCATACATGAAATGAACACATTTTTCTCCAAAACTATAACAGATGCAAGCTTGTCCTGTTTGGTGGAGATAATATTTAATAAAATAAGTAGAAATCTACTAAAAGTTTCGTTTGTTTATATTGCCATCCTGAGATAATCGTCTCCATGCTCCAAATCCATTTTAAAGCCATTTCAAAGGCATTTTGCGCATACATGAAATGAACACATTTTTCTCCAAAACTATAACACATGCAAGCTTGTCCTGTTTGGTGGAGATGATATTTAATAAAATAAGTAGAAATCCACTAAAAGTTTTGTTTGGTTATCTTGCAATCCCGAGATAATCGTCTCCATGCTCCAAATCCATTTTAAAGCCATTTTTAAGGCATTTCGCGCATACATGAAATGAACACATTTTTCTCCAAAACTATAACAGATGCAAGCTTGTCCTGTTTGGTGGAGATGATATTTAATAAAATAAGTAGAAATCCACTAAAAGTTTTGTTTGGTTATCTTGCAATCCCGAGATAATCGTCTCCATGCTCCAAATCCATTTTAAAGCCATTTTTAAGGCATTTCGCGCATACATGAAATGAACACATTTTTCTCCAAAACTATAAAAGATGCAAGCTTGTCCTGTTTGGTGGAGATGATATTTAATAAAATAAGTAGAAATCCACTAAAAGTTTTGTTTGGTTATCTTGCAATCCCGAGATAATCGTCTCCATGCTCCAAATCCATTTTAAAGCCATTTTTAAGGCATTTCGCGCATACATGAAATGAACACATTTTTCTCCAAAACTATAACAGATGCAAGCTTGTCCTGTTTGGTGGAGATAATATTTAATAAAATAAGTAGAAATCTACTAAAAGTTTCGTTTGTTTATATTGCCATCCTGAGATAATCGTCTCCATGCTCCAAATCCATTTTAAAGCCATTTCAAAGGCATTTTGCGCATACATGAAAATAACACATTTTTCTCCAAACCTATAACACATGCAAGCTTGTCCTGTTTGGTGGAGATGATATTTAATAAAATAAGTAGAAATCCACTAAAAGTTTTGTTTGGTTATCTTGCAATCCCGAGATAATCGTCTCCATGCTCCAAATCCATTTTAAAGCCATTTTTAAGGCATTTCGCGCATACATGAAATGAACACATTTTTCTCCAAAACTATAACAGATGCAAGCTTGTCCTGTTTGGTGGAGATGATATTTAATAAAATAAGTAGAAATCCACTAAAAGTTTTGTTTGGTTATCTTGCAATCCCGAGATAATCGTCTCCATGCTCCAAATCCATTTTAAAGCCATTTTTAAGGCATTTCGCGCATACATGAAATGAACACATTTTTCTCCAAAACTATAACAGATGCAAGCTTGTCCTGTTTGGTGGAGATAATATTTAATAAAATAAGTAGAAATTTACTAAAAGTTTCGTTTGTTTATATTGCCATCCTGAGATAATCGTCTCCATGCTCCAAATCCATTTTAAAGCCATTTCAAAGGCATTTTGCGCATACATGAAATGAACACATTTTTCTCCAAAACTATAACACATGCAAGCTTGTCCTCTTTGGTGGAGATGATATTTAATAAAATAAGTAGAAATCCACTAAAAGTTTTGTTTGGTTATCTTGCAATCCCGAGATAATCGTCTCCATGCTCCAAATCCACTTTAAAGCCATTTTTAAGGCATTTCGCGCATACATGAAATGAACACATTTTTCTCCAAAACTATAACAGATGCAAGCTTGTCCTGTTTGGTGGAGATGATATTTAATAAAATAAGTAGAAATCCACTAAAAGTTTTGTTTGGTTATCTTGCAATCCCGAGATAATCGTCTCCATGCTCCAAATCCATTTTAAAGCCATTTTTAAGGCATTTCGCGCATACATGAAATGAACACATTTTTCTCCAAAACTATAACAGATGCAAGCTTGTCCTGTTTGGTGGAGATAATATTTAATAAAATAAGTAGAAATCTACTAAAAGTTTCGTTTGTTTATATTGCCATCCTGAGATAATCGTCTCCATGCTCCAAATCCATTTTAAAGCCATTTCAAAGGCATTTTGCGCATACATGAAATGAACACATTTGTCTCCAAAACTATAACACATGCAAGCTTGTCCTCTTTGGTGGAGATGATATTTAATAAAATAAGTAGAAATCCACTAAAAGTTTTGTTTGGTTATCTTGCAATCCCGAGATAATCGTCTCCATGCTCCAAATCCATTTTAAAGCCATTTTTAAGGCATTTCGCGCATACATGAAATGAACACATTTTTCTCCAAAACTATAACAGATGCAAGCTTGTCCTGTTTGGTGTAGATGATATTTAATAAAATAAGTAGAAATCCACTAAAAGTTTTGTTTGGTTATCTTGCAATCCCGAGATAATCGTCTCCATGCTCCAAATCCATTTTAAAGCCATTTTTAAGGCATTTCGCGCATACATGAAATGAACACATTTTTCTCCAAAACTATAACAGATGCAAGCTTGTCCTGTTTGGTGGAGATGATATTTAATAAAATAAGTAGAAATCCACTAAAAGTTTTGTTTGGTTATCTTGCAATCCCGAGATAATCGTCTCCATGCTCCAAATCCATTTTAAAGCCATTTTTAAGGCATTTCGCGCATACATGAAATGAACACATTTTTCTCCAAAACTATAACAGATGCAAGCTTGTCCTGTTTGGTGGAGATGATATTTAATAAAATAAGTAGAAATCCACTAAAAGTTTTGTTTGGTTATCTTGCAATCCCGAGATAATCGTCTCCATGCTCCAAATCCATTTTAAAGCCATTTTTAAGGCATTTCGCGCATACATGAAATGAACACATTTTTCTCCAAAACTATAACAGATGCAAGCTTGTCCTGTTTGGTGGAGATGATATTTAATAAAATAAGTAGAAATCCACTAAAAGTTTTGTTTGGTTATCTTGCAATCCCGAGATAATCGTCTCCATGCTCCAAATCCATTTTAAAGCCATTTTTAAGGCATTTCGCGCATACATGAAATGAACACATTTTTCTCCAAAACTATAACAGATGCAAGCTTGTCCTGTTTGGTGGAGATGATATTTAATAAAATAAGTAGAAATCCACTAAAAGTTTTGTTTGGTTATCTTGCAATCCCGAGATAATCGTCTCCATGCTCCAAATCCATTTTAAAGCCATTTTTAAGGCATTTCGCGCATACATGAAATGAACACATTTTTCTCCAAAACTATAACAGATGCAAGCTTGTCCTGTTTGGTGGAGATGATATTTAATAAAATAAGTAGAAATCCACTAAAAGTTTTGTTTGGTTATCTTGCAATCCCGAGATAATCGTCTCCATGCTCCAAATCCATTTTAAAGCCATTTTTAAGGCATTTCGCGCATACATGAAATGAACACATTTTTCTCCAAAACTATAACAGATGCAAGCTTGTCCTGTTTGGTGGAGATGATATTTAATAAAATAAGTAGAAATCCACTAAAAGTTTTGTTTGGTTATCTTGCAATCCCGAGATAATCGTCTCCATGCTCCAAATCCATTTTAAAGCCATTTCAAAGGCATTTTGCGCATACATGAAATGAACACATTTTTCTCCTAAACTATAACACATGCAAGCTTGTCCTGTTTGGTGGAGATGATATTTAATAAAATAAGTAGAAATCCACTAAAAGTTTTGTTTGGTTATCTTGCAATCCCGAGATAATCGTCTCCATGCTCCAAATCCATTTTAAAGCCATTTTTAAGGCATTTCGCGCATACATGAAATGAACACATTTTTCTCCAAAACTATAACAGATGCAAGCTTGTCCTGTTTGGTGGAGATGATATTTAATAAAATAAGTAGAAATCCACTAAAAGTTTTGTTTGGTTATCTTGCAATCCCGAGATAATCGTCTCCATGCTCCAAATCCATTTTAAAGCCATTTTTAAGGCATTTCGCGCATACATGAAATGAACACATTTTTCTCCAAAACTATAACAGATGCAAGCTTGTCCTGTTTGGTGGAGATGATATTTAATAAAATAAGTAGAAATCCACTAAAAGTTTTGTTTGGTTATCTTGCAATCCCGAGATAATCGTCTCCATGCTCCAAATCCATTTTAAAGCCATTTTTAAGGCATTTCGCGCATACATGAAATGAACACATTTTTCTCCAAAACTATAACAGATGCAAGCTTGTCCTGTTTGGTGGAGATGATATTTAATAAAATAAGTAGAAATCCACTAAAAGTTTTGTTTGGTTATCTTGCAATCCCGAGATAATCGTCTCCATGCTCCAAATCCATTTTAAAGCCATTTTAAGGCATTTCGCGCATACATGAAATGAACACATTTTTCTCCAAAACTATAACAGATGCAAGCTTGTCCTGTTTGGTGGAGATGATATTTAATAAAATAAGTAGAAATCCACTAAAAGTTTTGTTTGGTTATCTTGCAATCCCGAGATAATCGTCTCCATGCTCCAAATCCATTTTAAAGCCATTTTTAAGGCATTTCGCGCATACATGAAATGAACACATTTTTCTCCAAAACTATAACAGATGCAAGCTTGTCCTGTTTGGTGGAGATGATATTTAATAAAATAAGTAGAAATCCAATAAAAGTTTTGTTTGGTTATCTTGCAATCCCGAGATAATCGTCTCCATGCTCCAAATCCATTTTAAAGCCATTTCAAAGGCATTTTGCGCATACATGAAATGAACACATTTTTCTCCTAAACTATAACACATGCAAGCTTGTCCTGTTTGGTGGAGATGATATTTAATAAAATAAGTAGAAATCCACTAAAAGTTTTGTTTGGTTATCTTGCAATCCCGAGATAATCGTCTCCATGCTCCAAATCCATTTTAAAGCCATTTTTAAGGCATTTCGCGCATACATAAAATGAACACATTTTTCTCCAAAACTATAACAGATGCAAGCTTGTCCTGTTTGGTGGAGATGATATTTAATAAAATAAGTAGAAATCCACTAAAAGGTTTGTTTGGTTATCTTGCAATCCCGAGATAATCGTCTCCATGCTCCAAATCCATTTTAAAGCCATTTTTAAGGCATTTCGCGCATACATGAAATGAACACATTTTTCTCCAAAACTATAACAGATGCAAGCTTGTCCTGTTTGGTGGAGATGATATTTAATAAAATAAGTAGAAATCCACTAAAAGTTTTGTTTGGTTATCTTGCAATCCCGAGATAATCGTCTCCATGCTCCAAATCCATTTTAAAGCCATTTTTAAGGCATTTCGCGCATACATGAAATGAACACATTTTTCTCCAAAACTATAACAGATGCAAGCTTGTCCTGTTTGGTGGAGATGATATTTAATAAAATAAGTAGAAATCCACTAAAAGTTTTGTTTGGTTATCTTGCAATCCCGAGATAATCGTCTCCATGCTCCAAATCCATTTTAAAGCCATTTTTAAGGCATTTCGCGCATACATGAAATGAACACATTTTTCTCCAAAACTATAACAGATGCAAGCTTGTCCTGTTTGGTGGAGATGATATTTAATAAAATAAGTAGAAATCCACTAAAAGTTTTGTTTGGTTATCTTGCAATCCCGAGATAATCGTCTCCATGCTCCAAATCCATTTTAAAGCCATTTTTAAGGCATTTCGCGCATACATGAAATGAACACATTTTTCTCCAAAACTATAACAGATGCAAGCTTGTCCTGTTTGGTGGAGATGATATTTAATAAAATAAGTAGAAATCCACTAAAAGTTTTGTTTGGTTATCTTGCAATCCCGAGATAATCGTCTCCATGCTCCAAATCCATTTTAAAGCCATTTTTAAGGCATTTCGCGCATACATGAAATGAACACATTTTTCTCCAAAACTATAACAGATGCAAGCTTGTCCTGTTTGGTGGAGATGATATTTAATAAAATAAGTAGAAATCCACTAAAAGTTTTGTTTGGTTATCTTGCAATCCCGAGATAATCGTCTCCATGCTCCAAATCCATTTTAAAGCCATTTTTAAGGCATTTCGCGCATACATGAAATGAACACATTTTTCTCCAAAACTATAACAGATGCAAGCTTGTCCTGTTTGGTGGAGATGATATTTAATAAAATAAGTAGAAATCCACTAAAAGTTTTGTTTGGTTATCTTGCAATCCCGAGATAATCGTCTCCATGCTCCAAATCCATTTTAAAGCCATTTTTAAGGCATTTCGCGCATACATGAAATGAACACATTTTTCTCCAAAACTATAACAGATGCAAGCTTGTCCTGTTTGGTGGAGATGATATTTAATAAAATAAGTAGAAATCCACTAAAAGTTTTGTTTGGTTATCTTGCAATCCCGAGATAATCGTCTCCATGCTCCAAATCCATTTTAAAGCCATTTTAAGGCATTTCGCGCATACATGAAATGAACACATTTTTCTCCAAAACTATAACAGATGCAAGCTTGTCCTGTTTGGTGGAGATGATATTTAATAAAATAAGTAGAAATCCACTAAAAGTTTTGTTTGGTTATCTTGCAATCCCGAGATAATCGTCTCCATGCTCCAAATCCATTTTAAAGCCATTTTTAAGGCATTTCGCGCATACATGAAATGAACACATTTTTCTCCAAAACTATAACAGATGCAAGCTTGTCCTGTTTGGTGGAGATGATATTTAATAAAATAAGTAGAAATCCACTAAAAGTTTTGTTTGGTTATCTTGCAATCCCGAGATAATCGTCTCCATGCTCCAAATCCATTTTAAAGCCATTTCAAAGGCATTTTGCGCATACATGAAATGAACACATTTTTCTCCTAAACTATAACACATGCAAGCTTGTCCTGTTTGGTGGAGATGATATTTAATAAAATAAGTAGAAATCCACTAAAAGTTTTGTTTGGTTATCTTGCAATCCCGAGATAATCGTCTCCATGCTCCAAATCCATTTTAAAGCCATTTTTAAGGCATTTCGCGCATACATAAAATGAACACATTTTTCTCCAAAACTATAACAGATGCAAGCTTGTCCTGTTTGGTGGAGATGATATTTAATAAAATAAGTAGAAATCCACTAAAAGGTTTGTTTGGTTATCTTGCAATCCCGAGATAATCGTCTCCATGCTCCAAATCCATTTTAAAGCCATTTTTAAGGCATTTCGCGCATACATGAAATGAACACATTTTTCTCCAAAACTATAACAGATGCAAGCTTGTCCTGTTTGGTGGAGATGATATTTAATAAAATAAGTAGAAATCCACTAAAAGTTTTGTTTGGTTATCTTGCAATCCCGAGATAATCGTCTCCATGCTCCAAATCCATTTTAAAGCCATTTTTAAGGCATTTCGCGCATACATGAAATGAACACATTTTTCTCCAAAACTATAACAGATGCAAGCTTGTCCTGTTTGGTGGAGATGATATTTAATAAAATAAGTAGAAATCCACTAAAAGTTTTGTTTGGTTATCTTGCAATCCCGAGATAATCGTCTCCATGCTCCAAATCCATTTTAAAGCCATTTTTAAGGCATTTCGCGCATACATGAAATGAACACATTTTTCTCCAAAACTATAACAGATGCAAGCTTGTCCTGTTTGGTGGAGATGATATTTAATAAAATAAGTAGAAATCCACTAAAAGTTTTGTTTGGTTATCTTGCAATCCCGAGATAATCGTCTCCATGCTCCAAATCCATTTTAAAGCCATTTTTAAGGCATTTCGCGCATACATGAAATGAACACATTTTTCTCCAAAACTATAACAGATGCAAGCTTGTCCTGTTTGGTGGAGATGATATTTAATAAAATAAGTAGAAATCCACTAAAAGTTTTGTTTGGTTATCTTGCAATCCCGAGATAATCGTCTCCATGCTCCAAATCCATTTTAAAGCCATTTTTAAGGCATTTCGCGCATACATGAAATGAACACATTTTTCTCCAAAACTATAACAGATGCAAGCTTGTCCTGTTTGGTGGAGATGATATTTAATAAAATAAGTAGAAATCCACTAAAAGTTTTGTTTGGTTATCTTGCAATCCCGAGATAATCGTCTCCATGCTCCAAATCCATTTTAAAGCCATTTTTAAGGCATTTCGCGCATACATGAAATGAACACATTTTTCTCCAAAACTATAACAGATGCAAGCTTGTCCTGTTTGGTGGAGATGATATTTAATAAAATAAGTAGAAATCCACTAAAAGTTTTGTTTGGTTATCTTGCAATCCCGAGATAATCGTCTCCATGCTCCAAATCCATTTTAAAGCCATTTTAAGGCATTTCGCGCATACATGAAATGAACACATTTTTCTCCAAAACTATAACAGATGCAAGCTTGTCCTGTTTGGTGGAGATGATATTTAATAAAATAAGTAGAAATCCACTAAAAGTTTTGTTTGGTTATCTTGCAATCCCGAGATAATCGTCTCCATGCTCCAAATCCATTTTAAAGCCATTTTTAAGGCATTTCGCGCATACATGAAATGAACACATTTTTCTCCAAAACTATAACAGATGCAAGCTTGTCCTGTTTGGTGGAGATGATATTTAATAAAATAAGTAGAAATCCACTAAAAGTTTTGTTTGGTTATCTTGCAATCCCGAGATAATCGTCTCCATGCTCCAAATCCATTTTAAAGCCATTTCAAAGGCATTTTGCGCATACATGAAATGAACACATTTTTCTCCTAAACTATAACACATGCAAGCTTGTCCTGTTTGGTGGAGATGATATTTAATAAAATAAGTAGAAATCCACTAAAAGTTTTGTTTGGTTATCTTGCAATCCCGAGATAATCGTCTCCATGCTCCAAATCCATTTTAAAGCCATTTTTAAGGCATTTCGCGCATACATAAAATGAACACATTTTTCTCCAAAACTATAACAGATGCAAGCTTGTCCTGTTTGGTGGAGATGATATTTAATAAAATAAGTAGAAATCCACTAAAAGGTTTGTTTGGTTATCTTGCAATCCCGAGATAATCGTCTCCATGCTCCAAATCCATTTTAAAGCCATTTTTAAGGCATTTCGCGCATACATGAAATGAACACATTTTTCTCCAAAACTATAACAGATGCAAGCTTGTCCTGTTTGGTGGAGATGATATTTAATAAAATAAGTAGAAATCCACTAAAAGTTTTGTTTGGTTATCTTGCAATCCCGAGATAATCGTCTCCATGCTCCAAATCCATTTTAAAGCCATTTTTAAGGCATTTCGCGCATACATGAAATGAACACATTTTTCTCCAAAACTATAACAGATGCAAGCTTGTCCTGTTTGGTGGAGATGATATTTAATAAAATAAGTAGAAATCCACTAAAAGTTTTGTTTGGTTATCTTGCAATCCCGAGATAATCGTCTCCATGCTCCAAATCCATTTTAAAGCCATTTTTAAGGCATTTCGCGCATACATGAAATGAACACATTTTTCTCCAAAACTATAACAGATGCAAGCTTGTCCTGTTTGGTGGAGATGATATTTAATAAAATAAGTAGAAATCCACTAAAAGTTTTGTTTGGTTATCTTGCAATCCCGAGATAATCGTCTCCATGCTCCAAATCCATTTTAAAGCCATTTTTAAGGCATTTCGCGCATACATGAAATGAACACATTTTTCTCCAAAACTATAACAGATGCAAGCTTGTCCTGTTTGGTGGAGATGATATTTAATAAAATAAGTAGAAATCCACTAAAAGTTTTGTTTGGTTATCTTGCAATCCCGAGATAATCGTCTCCATGCTCCAAATCCATTTTAAAGCCATTTTTAAGGCATTTCGCGCATACATGAAATGAACACATTTTTCTCCAAAACTATAACAGATGCAAGCTTGTCCTGTTTGGTGGAGATGATATTTAATAAAATAAGTAGAAATCCACTAAAAGTTTTGTTTGGTTATCTTGCAATCCCGAGATAATCGTCTCCATGCTCCAAATCCATTTTAAAGCCATTTTTAAGGCATTTCGCGCATACATGAAATGAACACATTTTTCTCCAAAACTATAACAGATGCAAGCTTGTCCTGTTTGGTGGAGATGATATTTAATAAAATAAGTAGAAATCCACTAAAAGTTTTGTTTGGTTATCTTGCAATCCCGAGATAATCGTCTCCATGCTCCAAATCCATTTTAAAGCCATTTTTAAGGCATTTCGCGCATACATGAAATGAACACATTTTTCTCCAAAACTATAACAGATGCAAGCTTGTCCTGTTTGGTGGAGATGATATTTAATAAAATAAGTAGAAATCCACTAAAAGTTTTGTTTGGTTATCTTGCAATCCCGAGATAATCGTCTCCATGCTCCAAATCCATTTTAAAGCCATTTTTAAGGCATTTCGCGCATACATGAAATGAACACATTTTTCTCCAAAACTATAACAGATGCAAGCTTGTCCTGTTTGGTGGAGATGATATTTAATAAAATAAGTAGAAATCCACTAAAAGTTTTGTTTGGTTATCTTGCAATCCCGAGATAATCGTCTCCATGCTCCAAATCCATTTTAAAGCCATTTCAAAGGCATTTTGCGCATACATGAAATGAACACATTTTTCTCCTAAACTATAACACATGCAAGCTTGTCCTGTTTGGTGGAGATGATATTTAATAAAATAAGTAGAAATCCACTAAAAGTTTTGTTTGGTTATCTTGCAATCCCGAGATAATCGTCTCCATGCTCCAAATCCATTTTAAAGCCATTTTTAAGGCATTTCGCGCATACATGAAATGAACACATTTTTCTCCAAAACTATAACAGATGCAAGCTTGTCCTGTTTGGTGGAGATGATATTTAATAAAATAAGTAGAAATCCACTAAAAGTTTTGTTTGGTTATCTTGCAATCCCGAGATAATCGTCTCCATGCTCCAAATCCACTTTAAAGCCATTTTTAAGGCATTTCGCGCATACATGAAATGAACACATTTTTCTCCAAAACTATAACAGATGCAAGCTTGTCCTGTTTGGTGGAGATGATATTTAATAAAATAAGTAGAAATCCACTAAAAGTTTTGTTTGGTTATCTTGCAATCCCGAGATAATCGTCTCCATGCTCCAAATCCATTTTAAAGCCATTTTTAAGGCATTTCGCGCATACATGAAATGAACACATTTTTCTCCAAAACTATAACAGATGCAAGCTTGTCCTGTTTGGTGGAGATGATATTTAATAAAATAAGTAGAAATCCACTAAAAGTTTTGTTTGGTTATCTTGCAATCCCGAGATAATCGTCTCCATGCTCCAAATCCATTTTAAAGTCATTTTAAGGCATTTCGCGCATACATGAAATTAACACATTTTTCTCCAAAACTATAACAGATGCAAGCTTGTCCTGTTTGGTGGAGATGATATTTAATAAAATAAGTAGAAATCCACTAAAAGTTTTGTTTGGTTATCTTGCAATCCCGAGATAATCGTCTCCATGCTCCAAATCCATTTTAAAGCCATTTTTAAGGCATTTCGCGCATACATGAAATGAACACATTTTTCTCCAAAACTATAACAGATGCAAGCTTGTCCTGTTTGGTGGAGATGATATTTAATAAAATAAGTAGAAATCCACTAAAAGTTTTGTTTGGTTATCTTGCAATCCCGAGATAATCGTCTCCATGCTCCAAATCCATTTTAAAGCCATTTCAAAGGCATTTTGCGCATACATGAAATGAACACATTTTTCTCCTAAACTATAACACATGCAAGCTTGTCCTGTTTGGTGGAGATAATATTTAATAAAATAAGTAGAAATCAACTAAAAGTTTTGTTTGGTTATCTTGCAATCCCGAGATAATCGTCTCCATGCTCCAAATCCATTTTAAAGCCATTTTTAAGGCATTTCGCGCATACATAAAATGAACACATTTTTCTCCAAAACTATAACAGATGCAAGCTTGTCCTGTTTGGTGGAGATGATATTTAATAAAATAAGTAGAAATCCACTAAAAGGTTTGTTTGGTTATCTTGCAATCCCGAGATAATCGTCTCCATGCTCCAAATCCATTTTAAAGCCATTTTTAAGGCATTTCGCGCATACATGAAATGAACACATTTTTCTCCAAAACTATAACAGATGCAAGCTTGTCCTGTTTGGTGGAGATGATATTTAATAAAATAAGTAGAAATCCACTAAAAGTTTTGTTTGGTTATCTTGCAATCCCGAGATAATCGTCTCCATGCTCCAAATCCATTTTAAAGCCATTTTTAAGGCATTTCGCGCATACATGAAATGAACACATTTTTCTCCAAAACTATAACAGATGCAAGCTTGTCCTGTTTGGTGGAGATGATATTTAATAAAATAAGTAGAAATCCACTAAAAGTTTTGTTTGGTTATCTTGCAATCCCGAGATAATCGTCTCCATGCTCCAAATCCATTTTAAAGCCATTTTTAAGGCATTTCGCGCATACATGAAATGAACACATTTTTCTCCAAAACTATAACAGATGCAAGCTTGTCCTGTTTGGTGGAGATGATATTTAATAAAATAAGTAGAAATCCACTAAAAGTTTTGTTTGGTTATATTGCAATCCCGAGATAATCGTCTCCATGCTCCAAATCCATTTTAAAGCCATTTTTAAGGCATTTCGCGCATACATGAAATGAACACATTTTTCTCCAAAACTATAACAGATGCAAGCTTGTCCTGTTTGGTGGAGATGATATTTAATAAAATAAGTAGAAATCCACTAAAAGTTTTGTTTGGTTATCTTGCAATCCCGAGATAGTCGTCTCCATGCTCCAAATCCATTTTAAAGCCATTTTTAAGGCATTTCACGCATACATGAAATGAACACATTTTTCTCCAAAACTATAACAGATGCAAGCTTGTCCTGTTTGGTGGAGATGATATTTAATAAAATAAGTAGAAATCCACTAAAAGTTTTGTTTGGTTATCTTGCAATCCCGAGATAATCGTCTCCATGCTCCAAATCCATTTTAAAGCCATTTTTAAGGCATTTCGCGCATACATGAAATGAACACATTTTTCTCCAAAACTATAACAGATGCAAGCTTGTCCTGTTTGGTGGAGATAATATTTAATAAAATAAGTAGAATTCTACTAAAAGTTTCGTTTGTTTATATTGCCATCCTGAGATAATCGTCTCCATGCTCCAAATCCATTTTAAAGCCATTTCAAAGGCATTTTGCGCATACATGAAATGAACACATTTTTCTCCAAAACTATAACACATGCAAGCTTGTCCTGTTTGGTGGAGATGATATTTAATAAAATAAGTAGAAATCCACTAAAAGTTTTGTTTGGTTATCTTGCAATCCCGAGATAATCGTCTCCATGCTCCAAATCCATTTTAAAGCCATTTTTAAGGCATTTCGCGCATACATGAAATGAACACATTTTTCTCCAAAACTATAACAGATGCAAGCTTGTCCTGTTTGGTGGAGATGATATTTAATAAAATAAGTAGAAATCCACTAAAAGTTTTGTTTGGTTATCTTGCAATCCCGAGATAATCGTCTCCATGCTCCAAATCCATTTTAAAGCCATTTTTAAGGCATTTCGCGCATACATGAAATGAACACATTTTTCTCCAAAACTATAACAGATGCAAGCTTGTCCTGTTTGGTGGAGATGATATTTAATAAAATAAGTAGAAATCCACTAAAAGTTTTGTTTGGTTATCTTGCAATCCCGAGATAATCGTCTCCATGCTCCAAATCCATTTTAAAGCCATTTTTAAGGCATTTCGCGCATACATGAAATGAACACATTTTTCTCCAAAACTATAACAGATGCAAGCTTGTCCTGTTTGGTGGAGATGATATTTAATAAAATAAGTAGAAATCCACTAAAAGTTTTGTTTGGTTATCTTGCAATCCCGAGATAATCGTCTCCATGCTCCAAATCCATTTTAAAGCCATTTTTAAGGCATTTCGCGCATACATGAAATGAACACATTTTTCTCCAAAACTATAAAAGATGCAAGCTTGTCCTGTTTGGTGGAGATAATATTTAATAAAATAAGTAGAAATCTACTAAAAGTTTCGTTTGTTTATATTGCCATCCTGAGATAATCGTCTCCAGGCTCCAAATCCATTTTAAAGCCATTTCAAAGGCATTTTGCGCATACATGAAATGAACACATTTTTCTCCAAAACTATAACACATGCAAGCTTGTCCTGTTTGGTGGAGATGATATTTAATAAAATAAGTAGAAATCCACTAAAAGTTTTGTTTGGTTATCTTGCAATCCCGAGATAATCGTCTCCATGCTCCAAATCCATTTTAAAGCCATTTTTAAGGCATTTCGCGCATACATGAAATGAACACATTTTTCTCCAAAACTATAACAGATGCAAGCTTGTCCTGTTTGGTGGAGATGATATTTAATAAAATAAGTAGAAATCCACTAAAAGTTTTGTTTGGTTATCTTGCAATCCCGAGATAATCGTCTCCATGCTCCAAATCCATTTTAAAGCCATTTTTAAGGCATTTCGCGCATACATGAAATGAACACATTTTTCTCCAAAACTATAACAGATGCAAGCTTGTCCTGTTTGGTGGAGATAATATTTAATAAAATAAGTAGAATTCTACTAAAAGTTTCGTTTGTTTATATTGCCATCCTGAGATAATCGTCTCCATGCTCCAAATCCATTTTAAAGCCATTTCAAAGGCATTTTGCGCATACATGAAATGAACACATTTTTCTCCAAAACTATAACACATGCAAGCTTGTCCTGTTTGGTGGAGATGATATTTAATAAAATAAGTAGAAATCCACTAAAAGTTTTGTTTGGTTATCTTGCAATCCCGAGATAATCGTCTCCATGCTCCAAATCCATTTTAAAGCCATTTTTAAGGCATTTCGCGCATACATGAAATGAACACATTTTTCTCCAAAACTATAACAGATGCAAGCTTGTCCTGTTTGGTGGAGATGATATTTAATAAAATAAGTAGAAATCCACTAAAAGTTTTGTTTGGTTATCTTGCAATCCCGAGATAATCGTCTCCATGCTCCAAATCCATTTTAAAGCCATTTTTAAGGCATTTCGCGCATACATGAAATGAACACATTTTTCTCCAAAACTATAACAGATGCAAGCTTGTCCTGTTTGGTGGAGATAATATTTAATAAAATAAGTAGAAATCTACTAAAAGTTTCGTTTGTTTATATTGCCATCCTGAGATAATCGTCTCCATGCTCCAAATCCATTTTAAAGCCATTTCAAAGGCATTTTGCCCATACATGAAATGAACACATTTTTCTCCAAAACTATAACACATGCAAGCTTGTCCTCTTTGGTGGAGATGATATTTAATAAAATAAGTAGAAATCCACTAAAAGTTTTGTTTGGTTATCTTGCAATCCCGAGATAATCGTCTCCATGCTCCAAATCCATTTTAAAGCCATTTTTAAGGCATTTCGCGCATACATGAAATGAACACATTTTTCTCCAAAACTATAACAGATGCAAGCTTGTCCTGTTTGGTGGAGATGATATTTAATAAAATAAGTAGAAATCCACTAAAAGTTTTGTTTGGTTATCTTGCAATTCCGAGATAATCGTCTCCATGCTCCAAATCCATTTTAAAGCCATTTTTAAGGCATTTCGCGCATACATGAAATGAACACATTTTTCTCCAAAACTATAACAGATGCAAGCTTGTCCTGTTTGGTGGAGATGATATTTAATAAAATAAGTAGAAATCCACTAAAAGTTTTGTTTGGTTATCTTGCAATCCCGAGATAATCGTCTCCATGCTCCAAATCCATTTTAAAGCCATTTTTAAGGCATTTCGCGCATACATGAAATGAACACATTTTTCTCCAAAACTATAACAGATGCAAGCTTGTCCTGTTTGGTGGAGATAATATTTAATAAAATAAGTAGAAATCTACTAAAAGTTTCGTTTGTTTATATTGCCATCCTGAGATAATCGTCTCCATGCTCCAAATCCATTTTAAAGCCATTTTTAAGGCATTTCGCGCATACATGAAATGAACACATTTTTCTCCAAAACTATAACAGATGCAAGCTTGTCCTGTTTGGTGGAGATGATATTTAATAAAATAAGTAGAAATCCACTAAAAGTTTTGTTTGGTTATCTTGCAATCCCGAGATAATCGTCTCCATGCTCCAAATCCATTTTAAAGCCATTTTTAAGGCATTTCGCGCATACATGAAATGAATACATTTTTCTCCAAAACTATAACAGATGCAAGCTTGTCCTGTTTGGTGGAGATGATATTTAATAAAATAAGTAGAAATCCACTAAAAGTTTTGTTTGGTTATATTGCAATCCCGAGATAATCGTCTCCATGCTCCAAATCCATTTTAAAGCCATTTTTAAGGCATTTCGCGCATACATGAAATGAACACATTTTTCTCCAAAACTATAACAGATGCAAGCTTGTCCTGTTTGGTGGAGATGATATTTAATAAAATAAGTAGAAATCCACTAAAAGTTTTGTTTGGTTATCTTGCAATCCCGAGATAATCGTCTCCATGCTCCAAATCCATTTTAAAGCCATTTTTAAGGCATTTCGCGCATACATGAAATGAACACATTTTTCTCCAAAACTATAACAGATGCAAGCTTGTCCTGTTTGGTGGAGATAATATTTAATAAAATAAGTAGAAATCTACTAAAAGTTTCGTTTGTTTATATTGCCATCCTGAGATAATCGTCTCCATGCTCCAAATCCATTTTAAAGCCATTTCAAAGGCATTTTGCGCATACATGAAATGAACACATTTTTCTCCAAAACTATAACACATGCAAGCTTGTCCTGTTTGGTGGAGATGATATTTAATAAAATAAGTAGAAATCCACTAAAAGTTTTGTTTGGTTATCTTGCAATCCCGAGATAATCGTCTCCATGCTCCAAATCCATTTTAAAGCCATTTTTAAGGCATTTCGCGCATACATGAAATGAACACATTTTTCTCCAAAACTATAACAGATGCAAGCTTGTCCTGTTTGGTGGAGATAATATTTAATAAAATAAGTAGAATTCTACTAAAAGTTTCGTTTGTTTATATTGCCATCCTGAGATAATCGTCTCCATGCTCCAAATCCATTTTAAAGCCATTTCAAAGGCATTTTGCGCATACATGAAATGAACACATTTTTCTCCAAAACTATAACACATGCAAGCTTGTCCTGTTTGGTGGAGATGATATTTAATAAAATAAGTAGAAATCCACTAAAAGTTTTGTTTGGTTATCTTGCAATCCCGAGATAATCGTCTCCATGCTCCAAATCCATTTTAAAGCCATTTTTAAGGCATTTCGCGCATACATGAAATGAACACATTTTTCTCCAAAACTATAACAGATGCAAGCTTGTCCTGTTTGGTGGAGATGATATTTAATAAAATAAGTAGAAATCCACTAAAAGTTTTGTTTGGTTATCTTGCAATCCCGAGATAATCGTCTCCATGCTCCAAATCCATTTTAAAGCCATTTTTAAGGCATTTCGCGCATACATGAAATGAACACATTTTTCTCCAAAACTATAACAGATGCAAGCTTGTCCTGTTTGGTGGAGATAATATTTAATAAAAAAAGTAGAAATCTACTAAAAGTTTCGTTTGTTTATATTGCCATCCTGAGATAATCGTCTCCATGCTCCAAATCCATTTTAAAGCCATTTCAAAGGCATTTTGCCCATACATGAAATGAACACATTTTTCTCCAAAACTATAACACATGCAAGCTTGTCCTCTTTGGTGGAGATGATATTTAATAAAAAAAGTAGAAATCCACTAAAAGTTTTGTTTGGTTATCTTGCAATCCCGAGATAATCGTCTCCATGCTCCAAATCCATTTTAAAGCCATTTTTAAGGCATTTCGCGCATACATGAAATGAACACATTTTTCTCCAAAACTATAACAGATGCAAGCTTGTCCTGTTTGGTGGAGATGATATTTAATAAAATAAGTAGAAATCCACTAAAAGTTTTGTTTGGTTATCTTGCAATCCCGAGATAATCGTCTCCATGCTCCAAATCCATTTTAAAGCCATTTTTAAGGCATTTCGCGCATACATGAAATGAACACATTTTTCTCCAAAACTATAACAGATGCAAGCTTGTCCTGTTTGGTGGAGATGATATTTAATAAAATAAGTAGAAATCCACTAAAAGTTTTGTTTGGTTATCTTGCAATCCCGAGATAATCGTCTCCATGCTCCAAATCCATTTTAAAGCCATTTTTAAGGCATTTCGCGCATACATGAAATGAACACATTTTTCTCCAAAACTATAACAGATGCAAGCTTGTCCTGTTTGGTGGAGATGATATTTAATAAAATAAGTAGAAATCCACTAAAAGTTTTGTTTGGTTATCTTGCAATCCCGAGATAATCGTCTCCATGCTCCAAATCCATTTTAAAGCCATTTTTAAGGCATTTCGCGCATACATGAAATGAACACATTTTTCTCCAAAACTATAACAGATGCAAGCTTGTCCTGTTTGGTGGAGATAATATTTAATAAAATAAGTAGAAATCTACTAAAAGTTTCGTTTGTTTATATTGCCATCCTGAGATAATCGTCTCCAGGCTCCAAATCCATTTTAAAGCCATTTCAAAGGCATTTTGCGCATACATGAAATGAACACATTTTTCTCCAAAACTATAACACATGCAAGCTTGTCCTGTTTGGTGGAGATGATATTTAATAAAATAAGTAGAAATCCACTAAAAGTTTTGTTTGGTTATCTTGCAATCCCGAGATAATCGTCTCCATGCTCCAAATCCATTTTAAAGCCATTTTTAAGGCATTTCGCGCATACATGAAATGAACACATTTTTCTCCAAAACTATAACAGATGCAAGCTTGTCCTGTTTGGTGGAGATGATATTTAATAAAATAAGTAGAAATCCACTAAAAGTTTTGTTTGGTTATCTTGCAATCCCGAGATAATCGTCTCCATGCTCCAAATCCATTTTAAAGCCATTTTTAAGGCATTTCGCGCATACATGAAATGAACACATTTTTCTCCAAAACTATAACAGATGCAAGCTTGTCCTGTTTGGTGGAGATAATATTTAATAAAATAAGTAGAATTCTACTAAAAGTTTCGTTTGTTTATATTGCCATCCTGAGATAATCGTCTCCATGCTCCAAATCCATTTTAAAGCCATTTCAAAGGCATTTTGCGCATACATGAAATGAACACATTTTTCTCCAAAACTATAACACATGCAAGCTTGTCCTGTTTGGTGGAGATGATATTTAATAAAATAAGTAGAAATCCACTAAAAGTTTTGTTTGGTTATCTTGCAATCCCGAGATAATCGTCTCCATGCTCCAAATCCATTTTAAAGCCATTTTTAAGGCATTTCGCGCATACATGAAATGAACACATTTTTCTCCAAAACTATAACAGATGCAAGCTTGTCCTGTTTGGTGGAGATGATATTTAATAAAATAAGTAGAAATCCACTAAAAGTTTTGTTTGGTTATCTTGCAATCCCGAGATAATCGTCTCCATGCTCCAAATCCATTTTAAAGCCATTTTTAAGGCATTTCGCGCATACATGAAATGAACACATTTTTCTCCAAAACTATAACAGATGCAAGCTTGTCCTGTTTGGTGGAGATAATATTTAATAAAATAAGTAGAAATCTACTAAAAGTTTCGTTTGTTTATATTGCCATCCTGATATAATCGTCTCCATGCTCCAAATACATTTTAAAGCCATTTCAAAGGCATTTTGCCCATACATGAAATGAACACATTTTTCTCCAAAACTATAACACATGCAAGCTTGTCCTCTTTGGTGGAGATGATATTTAATAAAATAAGTAGAAATCCACTAAAAGTTTTGTTTGGTTATCTTGCAATCCCGAGATAATCGTCTCCATGCTCCAAATCCATTTTAAAGCCATTTTTAAGGCATTTCGCGCATACATGAAATGAACACATTTTTCTCCAAAACTATAACAGATGCAAGCTTGTCCTGTTTGGTGGAGATGATATTTAATAAAATAAGTAGAAATCCACTAAAAGTTTTGTTTGGTTATCTTGCAATCCCGAGATAATCGTCTCCATGCTCCAAATCCATTTTAAAGCCATTTTTAAGGCATTTCGCGCATACATGAAATGAACACATTTTTCTCCAAAACTATAACAGATGCAAGCTTGTCCTGTTTGGTGGAGATGATATTTAATAAAATAAGTAGAAATCCACTAAAAGTTTTGTTTGGTTATCTTGCAATCCCGAGATAATCGTCTCCATGCTCCAAATCCATTTTAAAGCCATTTTTAAGGCATTTCGCGCATACATGAAATGAACACATTTTTCTCCAAAACTATAACAGATGCAAGCTTGTCCTGTTTGGTGGAGATAATATTTAATAAAATAAGTAGAAATCTACTAAAAGTTTCGTTTGTTTATATTGCCATCCTGAGATAATCGTCTCCATGCTCCAAATCCATTTTAAAGCCATTTTTAAGGCATTTCGCGCATACATGAAATGAACACATTTTTCTCCAAAACTATAACAGATGCAAGCTTGTCCTGTTTGGTGGAGATGATATTTAATAAAATAAGTAGAAATCCACTAAAAGTTTTGTTTGGTTATCTTGCAATCCCGAGATAATCGTCTCCATGCTCCAAATCCATTTTAAAGCCATTTTTAAGGCATTTCGCGCATACATGAAATGAATACATTTTTCTCCAAAACTATAACAGATGCAAGCTTGTCCTGTTTGGTGGAGATGATATTTAATAAAATAAGTAGAAATCCACTAAAAGTTTTGTTTGGTTATATTGCAATCCCGAGATAATCGTCTCCATGCTCCAAATCCATTTTAAAGCCATTTTTAAGGCATTTCGCGCATACATGAAATGAACACATTTTTCTCCAAAACTATAACAGATGCAAGCTTGTCCTGTTTGGTGGAGATGATATTTAATAAAATAAGTAGAAATCCACTAAAAGTTTTGTTTGGTTATCTTGCAATCCCGAGATAATCGTCTCCATGCTCCAAATCCATTTTAAAGCCATTTTTAAGGCATTTCGCGCATACATGAAATGAACACATTTTTCTCCAAAACTATAACAGATGCAAGCTTGTCCTGTTTGGTGGAGATAATATTTAATAAAATAAGTAGAAATCTACTAAAAGTTTCGTTTGTTTATATTGCCATCCTGAGATAATCGTCTCCATGCTCCAAATCCATTTTAAAGCCATTTCAAAGGCATTTTGCGCATACATGAAATGAACACATTTTTCTCCAAAACTATAACACATGCAAGCTTGTCCTGTTTGGTGGAGATGATATTTAATAAAATAAGTAGAAATCCACTAAAAGTTTTGTTTGGTTATCTTGCAGTCCCGAGATAATCGTCTCCATGCTCCAAATCCATTTTAAAGCCATTTTTAAGGCATTTCGCGCATACATGAAATGAACACATTTTTCTCCAAAACTATAACAGATGCAAGCTTGTCCTGTTTGGTGGAGATGATATTTAATAAAATAAGTAGAAATCCACTAAAAGTTTTGTTTGGTTATCTTGCAATCCCGAGATAATCGTCTCCATGCTCCAAATCCATTTTAAAGCCATTTTTAAGGCATTTCGCGCATACATGAAATGAACACATTTTTCTCCAAAACTATAACAGATGCAAGCTTGTCCTGTTTGGTGGAGATGATATTTAATAAAATAAGTAGAAATCCACTAAAAGTTTTGTTTGGTTATCTTGCAATCCCGAGATAATCGTCTCCATGCTCCAAATCCATTTTAAAGCCATTTTTAAGGCATTTCGCGCATACATGAAATGAACACATTTTTCTCCAAAACTATAACAGATGCAAGCTTGTCCTGTTTGGTGGAGATGATATTTAATAAAATAAGTAGAAATCCACTAAAAGTTTTGTTTGGTTATCTTGCAATCCCGAGATAATCGTCTCCATGCTCCAAATCCATTTTAAAGCCATTTTTAAGGCATTTCGCGCATACATGAAATGAACACATTTTTCTCCAAAACTATAACAGATGCAAGCTTGTCCTGTTTGGTGGAGATGATATTTAATAAAATAAGTAGAAATCCACTAAAAGTTTTGTTTGGTTATCTTGCAATCCCGAGATAATCGTCTCCATGCTCCAAATCCATTTTAAAGCCATTTTTAAGGCATTTCGCGCATACATGAAATGAACACATTTTTCTCCAAAACTATAACAGATGCAAGCTTGTCCTGTTTGGTGGAGATGATATTTAATAAAATAAGTAGAAATCCACTAAAAGTTTTGTTTGGTTATCTTGCAATCCCGAGATAATCGTCTCCATGCTCCAAATCCATTTTAAAGCCATTTTTAAGGCATTTCGCGCATACATGAAATGAACACATTTTTCTCCAAAACTATAACAGATGCAAGCTTGTCCTGTTTGGTGGAGATAATATTTAATAAAATAAGTAGAAATCTACTAAAAGTTTCGTTTGTTTATATTGCCATCCTGAGATAATCGTCTCCATGCTCCAAATCCATTTTAAAGCCATTTTTAAGGCATTTCGCGCATACATGAAATGAACACATTTTTCTCCAAAACTATAACAGATGCAAGCTTGTCCTGTTTGGTGGAGATGATATTTAATAAAATAAGTAGAAATCCACTAAAAGTTTTGTTTGGTTATCTTGCAATCCTGAGATAATCGTCTCCATGCTCCAAATCCATTTTAAAGCCATTTTTAAGGCATTTCGCGCATACATGAAATGAACACATTTTTCTCCAAAACTATAACAGATGCAAGCTTGTCCTGTTTGGTGGAGATGATATTTAATAAAATAAGTAGAAATCCACTAAAAGTTTTGTTTGGTTATATTGCAATCCCGAGATAATCGTCTCCATGCTCCAAATCCATTTTAAAGCCATTTTTAAGGCATTTCGCGCATACATGAAATGAACACATTTTTCTCCAAAACTATAACAGATGCAAGCTTGTCCTGTTTGGTGGAGATAATATTTAATAAAATAAGTAGAAATCTACTAAAAGTTTCGTTTGTTTATATTGCCATCCTGAGATAATCGTCTCCATGCTCCAAATCCATTTTAAAGCCATTTCAAAGGCATTTTGCGCATACATGAAATGAACACATTTTTCTCCAAAACTATAACACATGCAAGCTTGTCCTGTTTGGTGGAGATGATATTTAATAAAATAAGTAGAAATCCACTAAAAGTTTTGTTTGGTTATCTTGCAATCCCGAGATAATCGTCTCCATGCTCCAAATCCATTTTAAAGCCATTTTTAAGGCATTTCGCGCATACATGAAATGAACACATTTTTCTCCAAAACTATAACAGATGCAAGCTTGTCCTGTTTGGTGGAGATGATATTTAATAAAATAAGTAGAAATCCACTAAAAGTTTTGTTTGGTTATCTTGCAATCCCGAGATAATCGTCTCCATGCTCCAAATCCATTTTAAAGCCATTTTTAAGGCATTTCGCGCATACATGAAATGAACACATTTTTCTCCAAAACTATAACAGATGCAAGCTTGTCCTGTTTGGTGGAGATGATATTTAATAAAATAAGTAGAAATCCACTAAAAGTTTTGTTTGGTTATCTTGCAATCCCGAGATAATCGTCTCCATGCTCCAAATCCATTTTAAAGCCATTTTTAAGGCATTTCGCGCATACATGAAATGAACACATTTTTCTCCAAAACTATAACACATGCAAGCTTGTCCTGTTTGGTGGAGATGATATTTAATAAAATAAGTAGAAATCCACTAAAAGTTTTGTTTGGTTATCTTGCAATCCCGAGATAATCGTCTCCATGCTCCAAATCCATTTTAAAGCCATTTTTAAGGCATTTCGCGCATACATGAAATGAACACATTTTTCTCCAAAACTATAACAGATGCAAGCTTGTCCTGTTTGGTGGAGATGATATTTAATAAAATAAGTAGAAATCCACTAAAAGTTTGGTTTGGTTATATTGCAATCCCGAGATAATCGTCTCCATGCTCCAAATCCATTTTAAAGCCATTTTTAAGGCATTTCGCGCATACATGAAATGAACATATTTTTCTCCAAAACTATAACAGATGCAAGCTTGTCCTGTTTGGTGGAGATGATATTTAATAAAATAAGTAGAAATCCACTAAAAGTTTTGTTTGGTTATATTGCAATCCCGAGATAATCGTCTCCATGCTCCAAATCCATTTTAAAGCCATTTTTAAGGCATTTCGCGCATACATGAAATGAACACATTTTTCTCCAAAACTATAACAGATGCAAGCTTGTCCTGTTTGGTGGAGATGATATTTAATAAAATAAGTAGAAATCCACTAAAAGTTTTGTTTGGTTATCTTGCAATCCCGAGATAATCGTCTCCATGCTCCAAATCCTTTTTAAAGCCATTTTTAAGGCATTTCGCGCATACATGAAATGAACACATTTTTCTCCAAAACTATAACAGATGCAAGCTTGTCCTGTTTGGTGGAGATGATATTTAATAAAATAAGTAGAAATCCACTAAAAGTTTTGTTTGGTTATCTTGCAATCCCGAGATAATCGTCTCCATGCTCCAACTCCATTTTAAAGCCATTTTTAAGGCATTTCGCGCATACATGAAATGAACACATTTTTCTCCAAAACTATAACAGATGCAAGCTTGTCCTGTTTGGTGGAGATGATATTTAATAAAATAAGTAGAAATCCACTAAAAGTTTTGTTTGGTTATCTTGCAATCCCGAGATAATCGTCTCCATGCTCCAAATCCATTTTAAAGCCATTTTTAAGGCATTTCGCGCATACATGAAATGAACACATTTTTCTCCAAAACTATAACAGATGCAAGCTTGTCCTGTTTGGTGGAGATGATATTTAATAAAATAAGTAGAAATCCACTAAAAGTTTTGTTTGGTTATCTTGCAATCCCGAGATAATCGTCTCCATGCTCCAAATCCATTTTAAAGCCATTTTTAAGGCATCTCGCGCATACATGAAATGAACACATTTTTCTCCAAAACTGTAACAGATGCAAGCTTGTCCTGTTTGGTGGAGATGATATTTAATAAAATAAGTAGAAATCCACTAAAAGTTTTGTTTGGTTATATTGCAATCCCGAGATAATCGTCTCCATGCTCCAAATCCATTTTAAAGCCATTTTTAAGGCATTTCGCGCATACATGAAATGAACACATTTTTCTCCAAAACTATAACAGATGCAAGCTTGTCCTGTTTGGTGGAGATGATATTTAATAAAATAAGTAGAAATCCACTAAAAGTTTTGTTTGGTTATCTTGCAATCCCGAGATAATCGTCTCCATGCTCCAAATCCATTTTAAAGCCATTTTTAAGGCATTTCGCGCATACATGAAATGAACACATTTTTCTCCAAAACTATAACACATGCAAGCTTGTCCTCTTTGGTGGAGATGATATTTAATAAAAAAAGTAGAAATCCACTAAAAGTTTTGTTTGGTTATCTTGCAATCCCGAGATAATCGTCTCCATGCTCCAAATCCATTTTAAAGCCATTTTTAAGGCATTTCGCGCATACATGAAATGAACACATTTTTCTCCAAAACTATAACAGATGCAAGCTTGTCCTGTTTGGTGGAGATGATATTTAATAAAATAAGTAGAAATCCACTAAAAGTTTTGTTTGGTTATCTTGCAATCCCGAGATAATCGTCTCCATGCTCCAAATCCATTTTAAAGCCATTTTTAAGGCATTTCGCGCATACATGAAATGAACACATTTTTCTCCAAAACTATAACAGATGCAAGCTTGTCCTGTTTGGTGGAGATGATATTTAATAAAATAAGTAGAAATCCACTAAAAGTTTTGTTTGGTTATCTTGCAATCCCGAGATAATCGTCTCCATGCTCCAAATCCATTTTAAAGCCATTTTTAAGGCATTTCGCGCATACATGAAATGAACACATTTTTCTCCAAAACTATAACAGATGCAAGCTTGTCCTGTTTGGTGGAGATGATATTTAATAAAATAAGTAGAAATCCACTAAAAGTTTTGTTTGGTTATCTTGCAATCCCGAGATAATCGTCTCCATGCTCCAAATCCATTTTAAAGCCATTTTTAAGGCATTTCGCGCATACATGAAATGAACACATTTTTCTCCAAAACTATAACAGATGCAAGCTTGTCCTGTTTGGTGGAGATAATATTTAATAAAATAAGTAGAAATCTACTAAAAGTTTCGTTTGTTTATATTGCCATCCTGAGATAATCGTCTCCAGGCTCCAAATCCATTTTAAAGCCATTTCAAAGGCATTTTGCGCATACATGAAATGAACACATTTTTCTCCAAAACTATAACACATGCAAGCTTGTCCTGTTTGGTGGAGATGATATTTAATAAAATAAGTAGAAATCCACTAAAAGTTTTGTTTGGTTATCTTGCAATCCCGAGATAATCGTCTCCATGCTCCAAATCCATTTTAAAGCCATTTTTAAGGCATTTCGCGCATACATGAAATGAACACATTTTTCTCCAAAACTATAACAGATGCAAGCTTGTCCTGTTTGGTGGAGATGATATTTAATAAAATAAGTAGAAATCCACTAAAAGTTTTGTTTGGTTATCTTGCAATCCCGAGATAATCGTCTCCATGCTCCAAATCCATTTTAAAGCCATTTTTAAGGCATTTCGCGCATACATGAAATGAACACATTTTTCTCCAAAACTATAACAGATGCAAGCTTGTCCTGTTTGGTGGAGATAATATTTAATAAAATAAGTAGAATTCTACTAAAAGTTTCGTTTGTTTATATTGCCATCCTGAGATAATCGTCTCCATGCTCCAAATCCATTTTAAAGCCATTTCAAAGGCATTTTGCGCATACATGAAATGAACACATTTTTCTCCAAAACTATAACACATGCAAGCTTGTCCTGTTTGGTGGAGATGATATTTAATAAAATAAGTAGAAATCCACTAAAAGTTTTGTTTGGTTATCTTGCAATCCCGAGATAATCGTCTCCATGCTCCAAATCCATTTTAAAGCCATTTTTAAGGCATTTCGCGCATACATGAAATGAACACATTTTTCTCCAAAACTATAACAGATGCAAGCTTGTCCTGTTTGGTGGAGATGATATTTAATAAAATAAGTAGAAATCCACTAAAAGTTTTGTTTGGTTATCTTGCAATCCCGAGATAATCGTCTCCATGCTCCAAATCCATTTTAAAGCCATTTTTAAGGCATTTCGCGCATACATGAAATGAACACATTTTTCTCCAAAACTATAACAGATGCAAGCTTGTCCTGTTTGGTGGAGATAATATTTAATAAAATAAGTAGAAATCTACTAAAAGTTTCGTTTGTTTATATTGCCATCCTGATATAATCGTCTCCATGCTCCAAATCCATTTTAAAGCCATTTCAAAGGCATTTTGCCCATACATGAAATGAACACATTTTTCTCCAAAACTATAACACATGCAAGCTTGTCCTCTTTGGTGGAGATGATATTTAATAAAATAAGTAGAAATCCACTAAAAGTTTTGTTTGGTTATCTTGCAATCCCGAGATAATCGTCTCCATGCTCCAAATCCATTTTAAAGCCATTTTTAAGGCATTTCGCGCATACATGAAATGAACACATTTTTCTCCAAAACTATAACAGATGCAAGCTTGTCCTGTTTGGTGGAGATGATATTTAATAAAATAAGTAGAAATCCACTAAAAGTTTTGTTTGGTTATCTTGCAATCCCGAGATAATCGTCTCCATGCTCCAAATCCATTTTAAAGCCATTTTTAAGGCATTTCGCGCATACATGAAATGAACACATTTTTCTCCAAAACTATAACAGATGCAAGCTTGTCCTGTTTGGTGGAGATGATATTTAATAAAATAAGTAGAAATCCACTAAAAGTTTTGTTTGGTTATCTTGCAATCCCGAGATAATCGTCTCCATGCTCCAAATCCATTTTAAAGCCATTTTTAAGGCATTTCGCGCATACATGAAATGAACACATTTTTCTCCAAAACTATAACAGATGCAAGCTTGTCCTGTTTGGTGGAGATAATATTTAATAAAATAAGTAGAAATCTACTAAAAGTTTCGTTTGTTTATATTGCCATCCTGAGATAATCGTCTCCATGCTCCAAATCCATTTTAAAGCCATTTTTAAGGCATTTCGCGCATACATGAAATGAACACATTTTTCTCCAAAACTATAACAGATGCAAGCTTGTCCTGTTTGGTGGAGATGATATTTAATAAAATAAGTAGAAATCCACTAAAAGTTTTGTTTGGTTATCTTGCAATCCCGAGATAATCGTCTCCATGCTCCAAATCCATTTTAAAGCCATTTTTAAGGCATTTCGCGCATACATGAAATGAATACATTTTTCTCCAAAACTATAACAGATGCAAGCTTGTCCTGTTTGGTGGAGATGATATTTAATAAAATAAGTAGAAATCCACTAAAAGTTTTGTTTGGTTATATTGCAATCCCGAGATAATCGTCTCCATGCTCCAAATCCATTTTAAAGCCATTTTTAAGGCATTTCGCGCATACATGAAATGAACACATTTTTCTCCAAAACTATAACAGATGCAAGCTTGTCCTGTTTGGTGGAGATGATATTTAATAAAATAAGTAGAAATCCACTAAAAGTTTTGTTTGGTTATCTTGCAATCCCGAGATAATCGTCTCCATGCTCCAAATCCATTTTAAAGCCATTTTTAAGGCATTTCGCGCATACATGAAATGAACACATTTTTCTCCAAAACTATAACAGATGCAAGCTTGTCCTGTTTGGTGGAGATAATATTTAATAAAATAAGTAGAAATCTACTAAAAGTTTCGTTTGTTTATATTGCCATCCTGAGATAATCGTCTCCATGCTCCAAATCCATTTTAAAGCCATTTCAAAGGCATTTTGCGCATACATGAAAAGAACACATTTTTCTCCAAAACTATAACACATGCAAGCTTGTCCTGTTTGGTGGAGATGATATTTAATAAAATAAGTAGAAATCCACTAAAAGTTTTGTTTGGTTATCTTGCAGTCCCGAGATAATCGTCTCCATGCTCCAAATCCATTTTAAAGCCATTTTTAAGGCATTTCGCGCATACATGAAATGAACACATTTTTCTCCAAAACTATAACAGATGCAAGCTTGTCCTGTTTGGTGGAGATGATATTTAATAAAATAAGTAGAAATCCACTAAAAGTTTTGTTTGGTTATCTTGCAATCCCGAGATAATCGTCTCCATGCTCCAAATCCATTTTAAAGCCATTTTTAAGGCATTTCGCGCATACATGAAATGAACACATTTTTCTCCAAAACTATAACAGATGCAAGCTTGTCCTGTTTGGTGGAGATGATATTTAATAAAATAAGTAGAAATCCACTTAAAGTTTTGTTTGGTTATCTTGCAATCCCGAGATAATCGTCTCCATGCTCCAAATCCATTTTAAAGCCATTTTTAAGGCATTTCGCGCATACATGAAATGAACACATTTTTCTCCAAAACTATAACAGATGCAAGCTTGTCCTGTTTGGTGGAGATGATATTTAATAAAATAAGTAGAAATCCACTAAAAGTTTTGTTTGGTTATCTTGCAATCCCGAGATAATCGTCTCCATGCTCCAAATCCATTTTAAAGCCATTTTTAAGGCATTTCGCGCATACATGAAATGAACACATTTTTCTCCAAAACTGTAACAGATGCAAGCTTGTCCTGTTTGGTGGAGATGATATTAAATAAAATAAGTAGAAATCCACTAAAAGTTTTGTTTGGTTATATTGCAATCCCGAGATAATCGTCTCCATGCTCCAAATCCATTTTAAAGCCATTTTTAAGGCATTTCGCGCATACATGAAATGAACACATTTTTCTCCAAAACTATAACAGATGCAAGCTTGTCCTGTTTGGTGGAGATGATATTTAATAAAATAAGTAGAAATCGACTAAAAGTTTTGTTTGGTTATCTTGCAATCCCGAGATAATCGTCTCCATGCTCCAAATCCATTTTAAAGCCATTTTTAAGGCATTTCGCGCATACATGAAATGAACACATTTTTCTCCAAAACTATAACAGATGCAAGCTTGTCCTGTTTGGTGGAGATGATATTTAATAAAATAAGTAGAAATCCACTAAAAGTTTTGTTTGGTTATCTTGCAATCCCGAGATAATCGTCTCCATGCTCCAAATCCATTTTAAAGCCATTTTTAAGGCATTTCGCGCATACATGAAATGAACACATTTTTCTCCAAAACTATAACAGATGCAAGCTTGTCCTGTTTGGTGGAGATGATATTTAATAAAATAAGTAGAAATCCACTAAAAGTTTTGTTTGGTTATCTTGCAATCCCGAGATAATCGTCTCCATGCTCCAAATCCATTTTAAAGCCATTTTTAAGGCATTTCGCGCATACATGAAATGAACACATTTTTCTCCAAAACTATAACAGATGCAAGCTTGTCCTGTTTGGTGGAGATAATATTTAATAAAATAAGTAGAAATCTACTAAAAGTTTCGTTTGTTTATATTGCCATCCTGAGATAATCGTCTCCATGCTCCAAATCCATTTTAAAGCCATTTTTAAGGCATTTCGCGCATACATGAAATGAACACATTTTTCTCCAAAACTATAACAGATGCAAGCTTGTCCTGTTTGGTGGAGATGATATTTAATAAAATAAGTAGAAATCCACTAAAAGTTTTGTTTGGTTATCTTGCAATCCTGAGATAATCGTCTCCATGCTCCAAATCCATTTTAAAGCCATTTTTAAGGCATTTCGCGCATACATGAAATGAACACATTTTTCTCCAAAACTATAACAGATGCAAGCTTGTCCTGTTTGGTGGAGATGATATTTAATAAAATAAGTAGAAATCCACTAAAAGTTTTGTTTGGTTATATTGCAATCCCGAGATAATCGTCTCCATGCTCCAAATCCATTTTAAAGCCATTTTTAAGGCATTTCGCGCATACATGAAATGAACACATTTTTCTCCAAAACTATAACAGATGCAAGCTTGTCCTGTTTGGTGGAGATAATATTTAATAAAATAAGTAGAAATCTACTAAAAGTTTCGTTTGTTTATATTGCCATCCTGAGATAATCGTCTCCATGCTCCAAATCCATTTTAAAGCCATTTCAAAGGCATTTTGCGCATACATGAAATGAACACATTTTTCTCCAAAACTATAACACATGCAAGCTTGTCCTGTTTGGTGGAGATGATATTTAATAAAATAAGTAGAAATCCACTAAAAGTTTTGTTTGGTTATCTTGCAATCCCGAGATAATCGTCTCCATGCTCCAAATCCATTTTAAAGCCATTTTTAAGGCATTTCGCGCATACATGAAATGAACACATTTTTCTCCAAAACTATAACAGATGCAAGCTTGTCCTGTTTGGTGGAGATGATATTTAATAAAATAAGTAGAAATCCACTAAAAGTTTTGTTTGGTTATCTTGCAATCCCGAGATAATCGTCTCCATGCTCCAAATCCATTTTAAAGCCATTTTTAAGGCATTTCGCGCATACATGAAATGAACACATTTTTCTCCAAAACTATAACAGATGCAAGCTTGTCCTGTTTGGTGGAGATGATATTTAATAAAATAAGTAGAAATCCACTAAAAGTTTTGTTTGGTTATCTTGCAATCCCGAGATAATCGTCTCCATGCTCCAAATCCATTTTAAAGCCATTTTTAAGGCATTTCGCGCATACATGAAATGAACACATTTTTCTCCAAAACTATAACACATGCAAGCTTGTCCTGTTTGGTGGAGATGATATTTAATAAAATAAGTAGAAATCCACTAAAAGTTTTGTTTGGTTATCTTGCAATCCCGAGATAATCGTCTCCATGCTCCAAATCCATTTTAAAGCCATTTTTAAGGCATTTCGCGCATACATGAAATGAACACATTTTTCTCCAAAACTATAACAGATGCAAGCTTGTCCTGTTTGGTGGAGATGATATTTAATAAAATAAGTAGAAATCCACTAAAAGTTTGGTTTGGTTATATTGCAATCCCGAGATAATCGTCTCCATGCTCCAAATCCATTTTAAAGCCATTTTTAAGGCATTTCGCGCATACATGAAATGAACATATTTTTCTCCAAAACTATAACAGATGCAAGCTTGTCCTGTTTGGTGGAGATGATATTTAATAAAATAAGTAGAAATCCACTAAAAGTTTTGTTTGGTTATATTGCAATCCCGAGATAATCGTCTCCATGCTCCAAATCCATTTTAAAGCCATTTTTAAGGCATTTCGCGCATACATGAAATGAACACATTTTTCTCCAAAACTATAACAGATGCAAGCTTGTCCTGTTTGGTGGAGATGATATTTAATAAAATAAGTAGAAATCCACTAAAAGTTTTGTTTGGTTATCTTGCAATCCCGAGATAATCGTCTCCATGCTCCAAATCCTTTTTAAAGCCATTTTTAAGGCATTTCGCGCATACATGAAATGAACACATTTTTCTCCAAAACTATAACAGATGCAAGCTTGTCCTGTTTGGTGGAGATGATATTTAATAAAATAAGTAGAAATCCACTAAAAGTTTTGTTTGGTTATCTTGCAATCCCGAGATAATCGTCTCCATGCTCCAACTCCATTTTAAAGCCATTTTTAAGGCATTTCGCGCATACATGAAATGAACACATTTTTCTCCAAAACTATAACAGATGCAAGCTTGTCCTGTTTGGTGGAGATGATATTTAATAAAATAAGTAGAAATCCACTAAAAGTTTTGTTTGGTTATCTTGCAATCCCGAGATAATCGTCTCCATGCTCCAAATCCATTTTAAAGCCATTTTTAAGGCATTTCGCGCATACATGAAATGAACACATTTTTCTCCAAAACTATAACAGATGCAAGCTTGTCCTGTTTGGTGGAGATGATATTTAATAAAATAAGTAGAAATCCACTAAAAGTTTTGTTTGGTTATCTTGCAATCCCGAGATAATCGTCTCCATGCTCCAAATCCATTTTAAAGCCATTTTTAAGGCATCTCGCGCATACATGAAATGAACACATTTTTCTCCAAAACTGTAACAGATGCAAGCTTGTCCTGTTTGGTGGAGATGATATTTAATAAAATAAGTAGAAATCCACTAAAAGTTTTGTTTGGTTATATTGCAATCCCGAGATAATCGTCTCCATGCTCCAAATCCATTTTAAAGCCATTTTTAAGGCATTTCGCGCATACATGAAATGAACACATTTTTCTCCAAAACTATAACAGATGCAAGCTTGTCCTGTTTGGTGGAGATGATATTTAATAAAATAAGTAGAAATCGACTAAAAGTTTTGTTTGGTTATCTTGCAATCCCGAGATAATCGTCTCCATGCTCCAAATCCATTTTAAAGCCATTTTTAAGGCATTTCGCGCATACATGAAATGAACACATTTTTCTCCAAAACTATAACAGATGCAAGCTTGTCCTGTTTGGTGGAGATGATATTTAATAAAATAAGTAGAAATCCACTAAAAGTTTTGTTTGGTTATCTTGCAATCCCGAGATAATCGTCTCCATGCTCCAAATCCATTTTAAAGCCATTTTTAAGGCATTTCGCGCATACATGAAATGAACACATTTTTCTCCAAAACTATAACAGATGCAAGCTTGTCCTGTTTGGTGGAGATGATATTTAATAAAATAAATAGAAATCCACTAAAAGTTTTGTTTGGTTATCTTGCAATCCCGAGATAATCGTCTCCATGCTCCAAATCCATTTTAAAGCCATTTTTAAGGCATTTCGCGCATACATGAAATGAACACATTTTTCTCCAAAACTATAACAGATGCAAGCTTGTTCTGTTTGGTGGAGATAATATTTAATAAAATAAGTAGAAATCTACTAAAAGTTTCGTTTGTTTATATTGCCATCCTGAGATAATCGTCTCCATGCTCCAAATCCATTTTAAAGCCATTTTTAAGGCATTTCGCGCATACATGAAATGAACACATTTTTCTCCAAAACTATAACAGATGCAAGCTTGTCCTGTTTGGTGGAGATGATATTTAATAAAATAAGTAGAAATCCACTAAAAGTTTTGTTTGGTTATCTTGCAATCCCGAGATAATCGTCTCCATGCTCCAAATCCATTTTAAAGCCATTTTTAAGGCATTTCGCGCATACATGAAATGAACACATTTTTCTCCAAAACTATAACAGATGCAAGCTTGTCCTGTTTGGTGGAGATGATATTTAATAAAATAAGTAGAAATCCACTAAAAGTTTTGTTTGGTTATCTTGCAATCCCGAGATAATCGTCTCCATGCTCCAAATCCATTTTAAAGCCATTTTTAAGGCATTTCGCGCATACATGAAATGAACACATTTTTCTCCAAAACTGTAACAGATGCAAGCTTGTCCTGTTTGGTGGAGATGATATTTAATAAAATAAGTAGAAATCCACTAAAAGTTTTGTTTGGTTATATTGCAATCCCGAGATAATCGTCTCCATGCTCCAAATCCATTTTAAAGCCATTTTTAAGGCATTTCGCGCATACATGAAATGAACACATTTTTCTCCAAAACTATAACAGATGCAAGCTTGTCCTGTTTGGTGGAGATGATATTTAATAAAATAAGTAGAAATCGACTAAAAGTTTTGTTTGGTTATCTTGCAATCCCGAGATAATCGTCTCCATGCTCCAAATCCATTTTAAAGCCATTTTTAAGGCATTTCGCGCATACATGAAATGAACACATTTTTCTCCAAAACTATAACAGATGCAAGCTTGTCCTGTTTGGTGGAGATGATATTTAATAAAATAAGTAGAAATCCACTAAAAGTTTTGTTTGGTTATCTTGCAATCCCGAGATAATCGTCTCCATGCTCCAAATCCATTTTAAAGCCATTTTTAAGGCATTTCGCGCATACATGAAATGAACACATTTTTCTCCAAAACTATAACAGATGCAAGCTTGTCCTGTTTGGTGGAGATGATATTTAATAAAATAAGTAGAAATCCACTAAAAGTTTTGTTTGGTTATCTTGCAATCCCGAGATAATCGTCTCCATGCTCCAAATCCATTTTAAAGCCATTTTTAAGGCATTTCGCGCATACATGAAATGAACACATTTTTCTCCAAAACTATAACAGATGCAAGCTTGTTCTGTTTGGTGGAGATAATATTTAATAAAATAAGTAGAAATCTACTAAAAGTTTCGTTTGTTTATATTGCCATCCTGAGATAATCGTCTCCATGCTCCAAATCCATTTTAAAGCCATTTTTAAGGCATTTCGCGCATACATGAAATGAACACATTTTTCTCCAAAACTATAACAGATGCAAGCTTGTCCTGTTTGGTGGAGATGATATTTAATAAAATAAGTAGAAATCCACTAAAAGTTTTGTTTGGTTATCTTGCAATCCCGAGATAATCGTCTCCATGCTCCAAATCCATTTTAAAGCCATTTTTAAGGCATTTCGCGCATACATGAAATGAACACATTTTTCTCCAAAACTATAACAGATGCAAGCTTGTCCTGTTTGGTGGAGATGATATTTAATAAAATAAGTAGAAATCCACTAAAAGTTTTGTTTGGTTATCTTGCAATCCCGAGATAATCGTCTCCATGCTCCAAATCCATTTTAAAGCCATTTTTAAGGCATTTCGCGCATACATGAAATGAACACATTTTTCTCCAAAACTATAACAGATGCAAGCTTGTCCTGTTTGGTGGAGATGATATTTAATAAAATAAGTAGAAATCCACTTAAAGTTTTGTTTGGTTATCTTGCAATCCCGAGATAATCGTCTCCATGCTCCAAATCCATTTTAAAGCCATTTTTAAGGCATTTCGCGCATACATGAAATGAACACATTTTTCTCCAAAACTATAACAGATGCAAGCTTGTCCTGTTTGGTGGAGATGATATTTAATAAAATAAGTAGAAATCCACTAAAAGTTTTGTTTGGTTATCTTGCAATCCCGAGATAATCGTCTCCATGCTCCAAATCCATTTTAAAGCCATTTTTAAGGCATTTCGCGCATACATGAAATGAACACATTTTTCTCCAAAACTATAACAGATGCAAGCTTGTCCTGTTTGGTGGAGATGATATTTAATAAAATAAGTAGAAATCCACTAAAAGTTTTGTTTGGTTATCTTGCAATCCCGAGATAATCGTCTCCATGCTCCAAATCCATTTTAAAGCCATTTTTAAGGCATTTCGCGCATACATGAAATGAACACATTTTTCTCCAAAACTATAACAGATGCAAGCTTGTCCTGTTTGGTGGAGATGATATTTAATAAAATAAGTAGAAATCCACTAAAAGTTTTGTTTGGTTATCTTGCAATCCCGAGATAATCGTCTCCATGCTCCAAATCCATTTTAAAGCCATTTCAAAGGCATTTTGCGCATACATGAAATGAACACATTTTTCTCCTAAACTATAACACATGCAAGCTTGTCCTGTTTGGTGGAGATGATATTTAATAAAATAAGTAGAAATCCACTAAAAGTTTTGTTTGGTTATCTTGCAATCCCGAGATAATCGTCTCCATGCTCCAAATCCATTTTAAAGCCATTTTTAAGGCATTTCGCGCATACATGAAATGAACACATTTTTCTCCAAAACTATAACAGATGCAAGCTTGATATGTTTGGTGGAGATGATATTTAATAAAATAAGTAGAAATCCACTAAAAGTTTTGTTTGGTTATCTTGCAATCCCGAGATAATCGTCTCCATGCTCCAAATCCATTTTAAAGCCATTTTTAAGGCATTTCGCGCACACATGAAATGAACACATTTTTCTCCAAAACTATAACAGATGCAAGCTTGTCCTGTTTGGTGGAGATGATATTTAATAAAATAAGTAGAAATCCACTAAAAGTTTTGTTTGGTTATCTTGCAATCCCGAGATAATCGTCTCCATGCTCCAAATCCATTTTAAAGCCATTTTTAAGGCATTTCGCGCATACATGAAATGAACACATTTTTCTCCAAAACTATAACAGATGCAAGCTTGTCCTGTTTGGTGGAGATGATATTTAATAAAATAAGTAGAAATCCACTAAAAGTTTTGTTTGGTTATATTGCAATCCCGAGATAATCGTCTCCATGTTCCAAATCCATTTTAAAGCCATTTTTAAGGCATTTCGCGCATACATGAAATGAACACATTTTTCTCCAAAACTATAACAGATGCAAGCTTGTCCTGTTTGGTGGAGATGATATTTAATAAAATAAGTAGAAATCCACTAAAAGTTTTGTTTGGTTATCTTGCAATCCCGAGATAGTCGTCTCCATGCTCCAAATCCATTTTAAAGCCATTTTTAAGGCATTTCGCGCATACATGAAATGAACACATTTTTCTCCAAAACTATAACAGATGCAAGCTTGTCCTGTTTGGTGGAGATGATATTTAATAAAATAAGTAGAAATCCACTAAAAGTTTTGTTTGGTTATCTTACAATCCCGAGATAATCGTCTCCATGCTCCAAATCCATTTTAAAGCCATTTTTAAGGCATTTCGCGCATACATGAAATGAACACATTTTTCTCCAAAACTATAACAGATGCAAGCTTATCCTGTTTGGTGGAGATAATATTTAATAAAATAAGTAGAAATCTACTAAAAGTTTCGTTTGTTTATATTGCCATCCTGAGATAATCGTCTCCATGCTCCAAATCCATTTTAAAGCCATTTCAAAGGCATTTTGCGCATACATGAAATGAACACATTTTTCTCCAAAACTATAACACATGCAAGCTTGTCCTGTTTGGTGGAGATGATATTTAATAAAATAAGTAGAAATCCACTAAAAGTTTTGTTTGGTTATCTTGCAATCCCGAGATAATCGTCTCCATGCTCCAAATCCATTTTAAAGCCATTTTTAAGGCATTTCGCGCATACATGAAATGAACACATTTTTCTCCAAAACTATAACAGATGCAAGCTTGTCCTGTTTGGTGGAGATAATATTTAATAAAATAAGTAGAATTCTACTAAAAGTTTCGTTTGTTTATATTGCCATCCTGAGATAATCGTCTCCATGCTCCAAATCCATTTTAAAGCCATTTCAAAGGCATTTTGCGCATACATGAAATGAACACATTTTTCTCCAAAACTATAACACATGCAAGCTTGTCCTGTTTGGTGGAGATGATATTTAATAAAATAAGTAGAAATCCACTAAAAGTTTTGTTTGGTTATCTTGCAATCCCGAGATAATCGTCTCCATGCTCCAAATCCATTTTAAAGCCATTTTTAAGGCATTTCGCGCATACATGAAATGAACACATTTTTCTCCAAAACTATAACAGATGCAAGCTTGTCCTGTTTGGTGGAGATGATATTTAATAAAATAAGTAGAAATCCACTAAAAGTTTTGTTTGGTTATCTTGCAATCCCGAGATAATCGTCTCCATGCTCCAAATCCATTTTAAAGCCATTTTTAAGGCATTTCGCGCATACATGAAATGAACATATTTTTCTCCAAAACTATAACAGATGCAAGCTTGTCCTGTTTGGTGGAGATGATATTTAATAAAATAAGTAGAAATCCACTAAAAGTTTTGTTTGGTTATATTGCAATCCCGAGATAATCGTCTCCATGCTCCAAATCCATTTTAAAGCCATTTTTAAGGCATTTCGCGCATACATGAAATGAACACATTTTTCTCCAAAACTATAACAGATGCAAGCTTGTCCTGTTTGGTGGAGATGATATTTAATAAAATAAGTAGAAATCCACTAAAAGTTTTGTTTGGTTATCTTGCAATCCCGAGATAATCGTCTCCATGCTCCAAATCCATTTTAAAGCCATTTTTAAGGCATTTCGCGCATACATGAAATGAACACATTTTTCTCCAAAACTATAACAGATGCAAGCTTGTCCTGTTTGGTGGAGATGATATTTAATTAAATAAGTAGAAATCCACTAAAAGTTTTGTTTGGTTATCTTGCAATCCCGAGATAATCGTCTCCATGCTCCAAATCCATTTTAAAGCCATTTTTAAGGCATTTCGCGCATACATGAAATGAACACATTTTTCTCCAAAACTATAACAGATGCAAGCTTGTCCTGTTTGGTGGAGATGATATTTAATAAAATAAGTAGAAATCCACTAAAAGTTTTGTTTGGTTATCTTGCAATCCCGAGATAATCGTCTCCATGCTCCAAATCCATTTTAAAGCCATTTTTAAGGCATTTCGCGCATACATGAAATGAACACATTTTTCTCCAAAACTATAACAGATGCAAGCTTGTCCTGTTTGGTGGAGATGATATTTAATAAAATAAGTAGAAATCCACTAAAAGTTTTGTTTGGTTATCTTGCAATCCCGAGATAATCGTCTCCATGCTCCAAATCCATTTTAAAGCCATTTCAAAGGCATTTTGCGCATACATGAAATGAACACATTTTTCTCCAAAACTATAACACATGCAAGCTTGTCCTGTTTGGTGGAGATGATATTTATTAAAATAAGTAGAAATCCACTAAAAGTTTTTTTTGGTTATCTTGCAATCCCGAGATAATCGTCTCCATGCTCCAAATCCATTTTAAAGCCATTTTTAAGGCATTTCGCGCATACATGAAATGAACACATTTTTCTCCACAACTATAACAGATGCAAGCTTGTCCTGTTTGGTGGAGATGATATTTAATAAAATAAGTAGAAATCCACTAAAAGTTTTGTTTGGTTATCTTGCAATCCCGAGATAATCGTCTCCATGCTCCAAATCCATTTTAAAGCCATTTTTAAGGCATTTCGCGCATACATGAAATGAACACATTTTTCTCCAAAACTATAACAGATGCAAGCTTGTCCTGTTTGGTGGAGATGATATTTAATAAAATAAGTAGAAATCCACTAAAAGTTTTGTTTGGTTATCTTGCAATCCCGAGATAATCGTCTCCATGCTCCAAATCCATTTTAAAGCCATTTTTAAGGCATTTCGCGCATACATGAAATGAACACATTTTTCTCCAAAACTGTAACAGATGCAAGCTTGTCCTGTTTGGTGGAGATGATATTTAATAAAATAAGTAGAAATCCACTAAAAGTTTTGTTTGGTTATATTGCAATCCCGAGATAATCGTCTCCATGCTCCAAATCCATTTTAAAGCCATTTTTAAGGCATTTCGCGCATACATGAAATGAACACATTTTTCTCCAAAACTATAACAGATGCAAGCTTGTCCTGTTTGGTGGAGATGATATTTAATAAAATAAGTAGAAATCGACTAAAAGTTTTGTTTGGTTATCTTGCAATCCCGAGATAATCGTCTCCATGCTCCAAATCCATTTTAAAGCCATTTTTAAGGCATTTCGCGCATACATGAAATGAACACATTTTTCTCCAAAACTATAACAGATGCAAGCTTGTCCTGTTTGGTGGAGATAATATTTAATAAAATAAGTAGAAATCTACTAAAAGTTTCGTTTGTTTATATTGCCATCCTGAGATAATCGTCTCCATGCTCCAAATCCATTTTAAAGCCATTTTTAAGGCATTTCGCGCATACATGAAATGAACACATTTTTCTCCAAAACTATAACAGATGCAAGCTTGTCCTGTTTGGTGGAGATGATATTTAATAAAATAAGTAGAAATCCACTAAAAGTTTTGTTTGGTTATCTTGCAATCCCGAGATAATCGTCTCCATGCTCCAAATCCATTTTAAAGCCATTTTTAAGGCATTTCACGCATACATGAAATGAACACATTTTTCTCCAAAACTATAACAGATGCAAGCTTGTCCAGTTTGGTGGAGATAATATTTAATAAAATAAGTAGAAATCTACTAAAAGTTTCGTTTGTTTATATTGCCATCCTGAGATAATCGTCTCCATGCTCCAAATCCATTTTAAAGCCATTTTTAAGGCATTTCGCGCATACATGAAATGAACACATTTTTCTCCAAAACTATAACAGATGCAAGCTTGTCCTGTTTGGTGGAGATGATATTTAATAAAATAAGTAGAAATCCACTAAAAGTTTTGTTTGGTTATCTTGCAATCCCGAGATAATCGTCTCCATGCTCCAAATCCATTTTAAAGCCATTTTTAAGGCATTTCGCGCATACATGAAATGAATACATTTTTCTCCAAAACTATAACAGATGCAAGCTTGTCCTGTTTGGTGGAGATGATATTTAATAAAATAAGTAGAAATCCACTAAAAGTTTTGTTTTGTTATATTGCAATCCCGAGATAATCGTCTCCATGCTCCAAATCCATTTTAAAGCCATTTTTAAGGCATTTCGCGCATACATGAAATGAACACATTTTTCTCCAAAACTATAACAGATGCAAGCTTGTCCTGTTTGGTGGAGATGATATTTAATAAAATAAGTAGAAATCCACTAAAAGTTTTGTTTGGTTATCTTGCAATCCCGAGATAATCGTCTCCATGCTCCAAATCCATTTTAAAGCCATTTTTAAGGCATTTCACGCATACATGAAATGAACACATTTTTCTCCAAAACTATAACAGATGCAAGCTTGTCCAGTTTGGTGGAGATAATATTTAATAAAATAAGTAGAAATCTACTAAAAGTTTCGTTTGTTTATATTGCCATCCTGAGATAATCGTCTCCATGCTCCAAATCCATTTTAAAGCCATTTTTAAGGCATTTCGCGCATACATGAAATGAACACATTTTTCTCCAAAACTATAACAGATGCAAGCTTGTCCTGTTTGGTGGAGATGATATTTAATAAAATAAGTAGAAATCCACTAAAAGTTTTGTTTGGTTATCTTGCAATCCCGAGATAATCGTCTCCATGCTCCAAATCCATTTTAAAGCCATTTTTAAGGCATTTCGCGCATACATGAAATGAATACATTTTTCTCCAAAACTATAACAGATGCAAGCTTGTCCTGTTTGGTGGAGATGATATTTAATAAAATAAGTAGAAATCCACTAAAAGTTTTGTTTTGTTATATTGCAATCCCGAGATAATCGTCTCCATGCTCCAAATCCATTTTAAAGCCATTTTTAAGGCATTTCGCGCATACATGAAATGAACACATTTTTCTCCAAAACTATAACAGATGCAAGCTTGTCCTGTTTGGTGGAGATGATATTTAATAAAATAAGTAGAAATCCACTAAAAGTTTTGTTTGGTTATCTTGCAATCCCGAGATAATCGTCTCCATGCTCCAAATCCATTTTAAAGCCATTTTTAAGGCATTTTGCGCATACATGAAATGAACACATTTTTCTCCAAAACTATAACACATGCAAGCTTGTCCTGTTTGGTGGAGATGATATTTATTAAAATAAGTAGAAATCCACTAAAAGTTTTTTTTGGTTATCTTGCAATCCCGAGATAATCGTCTCCATGCTCCAAATCCATTTTAAAGCCATTTTTAAGGCATTTCGCGCATACATGAAATGAACACATTTTTCTCCACAACTATAACAGATGCAAGCTTGTCCTGTTTGGTGGAGATGATATTTAATAAAATAAGTAGAAATCCACTAAAAGTTTTGTTTGGTTATCTTGCAATCCCGAGATAATCGTCTCCATGCTCCAAATCCATTTTAAAGCCATTTTTAAGGCATTTCGCGCATACATGAAATGAACACATTTTTCTCCAAAACTATAACAGATGCAAGCTTGTCCTGTTTGGTGGAGATGATATTTAATAAAATAAGTAGAAATCCACTAAAAGTTTTGTTTGGTTATCTTGCAATCCCGAGATAATCGTCTCCATGCTCCAAATCCATTTTAAAGCCATTTTTAAGGCATTTCGCGCATACATGAAATGAACACATTTTTCTCCAAAACTGTAACAGATGCAAGCTTGTCCTGTTTGGTGGAGATGATATTTAATAAAATAAGTAGAAATCCACTAAAAGTTTTGTTTGGTTATATTGCAATCCCGAGATAATCGTCTCCATGCTCCAAATCCATTTTAAAGCCATTTTTAAGGCATTTCGCGCATACATGAAATGAACACATTTTTCTCCAAAACTATAACAGATGCAAGCTTGTCCTGTTTGGTGGAGATGATATTTAATAAAATAAGTAGAAATCGACTAAAAGTTTTGTTTGGTTATCTTGCAATCCCGAGATAATCGTCTCCATGCTCCAAATCCATTTTAAAGCCATTTTTAAGGCATTTCGCGCATACATGAAATGAACACATTTTTCTCCAAAACTATAACAGATGCAAGCTTGTCCTGTTTGGTGGAGATGATATTTAATAAAATAAGTAGAAATCCACTAAAAGTTTTGTTTGGTTATCTTGCAATCCCGAGATAATCGTCTCCATGCTCCAAATCCATTTTAAAGCCATTTTTAAGGCATTTCGCGCATACATGAAATGAACACATTTTTCTCCAAAACTATAACAGATGCAAGCTTGTCCTGTTTGGTGGAGATGATATTTAATAAAATAAGTAGAAATCCACTAAAAGTTTTGTTTGGTTATCTTGCAATCCCGAGATAATCGTCTCCATGCTCCAAATCCATTTTAAAGCCATTTTTAAGGCATTTCGCGCATACATGAAATGAACACATTTTTCTCCAAAACTATAACAGATGCAAGCTTGTCCTGTTTGGTGGAGATAATATTTAATAAAATAAGTAGAAATCTACTAAAAGTTTCGTTTGTTTATATTGCCATCCTGAGATAATCGTCTCCATGCTCCAAATCCATTTTAAAGCCATTTTTAAGGCATTTCGCGCATACATGAAATGAACACATTTTTCTCCAAAACTATAACAGATGCAAGCTTGTCCTGTTTGGTCGAGATGATATTTAATAAAATAAGTAGAAATCCACTAAAAGTTTTGTTTGGTTATCTTGCAATCCCGAGATAATCGTCTCCATGCTCCAAATCCATTTTAAAGCCATTTTTAAGGCATTTCGCGCATACATGAAATGAACACATTTTTCTCCAAAACTATAACAGATGCAAGCTTGTCCTGTTTGGTGGAGATGATATTTAATAAAATAAGTAGAAATCCACTAAAAGTTTTGTTTGGTTATCTTGCAATCCCGAGATAATCGTCTCCATGCTCCAAATCCATTTTAAAGCCATTTTTAAGGCATTTCGCGCATACATGAAATGAACACATTTTTCTCCAAAACTATAACAGATGCAAGCTTGTCCTGTTTGGTGGAGATGATATTTAATAAAATAAGTAGAAATCCACTAAAAGTTTTGTTTGGTTATCTTGCAATCCCGAGATAATCGTCTCCATGCTCCAAATCCATTTTAAAGCCATTTTTAAGGCATTTCGCGCATACATGAAATGAACACATTTTTCTCCAAAACTGTAACAGATGCAAGCTTGTCCTGTTTGGTGGAGATGATATTTAATAAAATAAGTAGAAATCCACTAAAAGTTTTGTTTGGTTATATTGCAATCCCGAGATAATCGTCTCCATGCTCCAAATCCATTTTAAAGCCATTTTTAAGGCATTTCGCGCATACATGAAATGAACACATTTTTCTCCAAAACTATAACAGATGCAAGCTTGTCCTGTTTGGTGGAGATGATATTTAATAAAATAAGTAGAAATCGACTAAAAGTTTTGTTTGGTTATCTTGCAATCCCGAGATAATCGTCTCCATGCTCCAAATCCATTTTAAAGCCATTTTTAAGGCATTTCGCGCATACATGAAATGAACACATTTTTCTCCAAAACTATAACAGATGCAAGCTTGTCCTGTTTGGTGGAGATGATATTTAATAAAATAAGTAGAAATCCACTAAAAGTTTTGTTTGGTTATCTTGCAATCCCGAGATAATCGTCTCCATGCTCCAAATCCATTTTAAAGCCATTTTTAAGGCATTTCGCGCATACATGAAATGAACACATTTTTCTCCAAAACTATAACAGATGCAAGCTTGTCCTGTTTGGTGGAGATGATATTTAATAAAATAAGTAGAAATCCACTAAAAGTTTTGTTTGGTTATCTTGCAATCCCGAGATAATCGTCTCCATGCTCCAAATCCATTTTAAAGCCATTTTTAAGGCATTTCGCGCATACATGAAATGAACACATTTTTCTCCAAAACTATAACAGATGCAAGCTTGTCCTGTTTGGTGGAGATAATATTTAATAAAATAAGTAGAAATCTACTAAAAGTTTCGTTTGTTTATATTGCCATCCTGAGATAATCGTCTCCATGCTCCAAATCCATTTTAAAGCCATTTTTAAGGCATTTCGCGCATACATGAAATGAACACATTTTTCTCCAAAACTATAACAGATGCAAGCTTGTCCTGTTTGGTGGAGATGATATTTAATAAAATAAGTAGAAATCCACTAAAAGTTTTGTTTGGTTATCTTGCAATCCCGAGATAATCGTCTCCATGCTCCAAATCCATTTTAAAGCCATTTTTAAGGCATTTCGCGCATACATGAAATGAACACATTTTTCTCCAAAACTATAACAGATGCAAGCTTGTCCTGTTTGGTGGAGATGATATTTAATAAAATAAGTAGAAATCCACTAAAAGTTTTGTTTGGTTATATTGCAATCCCGAGATAATCGTCTCCATGCTCCAAATCCATTTTAAAGCCATTTTTAAGGCATTTCGCGCATACATGAAATGAACACATTTTTCTCCAAAACTATAACAGATGCAAGCTTGTCCTGTTTGGTGGAGATGATATTTAATAAAAAAAGTAGAAATCCACTAAAAGTTTTGTTTGGTTATCTTGCAATCCCGAGATAATCGTCTCCATGCTCCAAATCCATTTTAAAGCCATTTTAAGGCATTTCACGCATACATGAAATGAACACATTTTTCTCCAAAACTATAACAGATGCAAGCTTGTCCTGTTTGGTGGAGATAATATTTAATAAAATAAGTAGAAATCTACTAAAAGTTTCGTTTGTTTATATTGCCATCCTGAGATAATCGTCTCCATGCTCCAAATCCATTTTAAAGCCATTTCAAAGGCATTTTGCGCATACATGAAATGAACACATTTTTCTCCAAAACTATAACACATGCAAGCTTGTCCTGTTTGGTGGAGATGATATTTAATAAAATAAGTAGAAATCCACTAAAAGTTTTGTTTGGTTATCTTGCAATCCCGAGATAATCGTCTCCATGCTCCAAATCCATTTTAAAGCCATTTTTAAGGCATTTCGCGCATACATGAAATGAACACATTTTTCTCCAAAACTATAACAGATGCAAGCTTGTCCTGTTTGGTGGAGATGATATTTAATAAAATAAGTAGAAATCCACTAAAAGTTTTGTTTGGTTATCTTGCAATCCCGAGATAATCGTCTCCATGCTCCAAATCCATTTTAAAGCCATTTTTAAGGCATTTCGCGCATACATGAAATGAACACATTTTTCTCCAAAACTATAACAGATGCAAGCTTGTCCTGTTTGGTGGAGATAATATTTAATAAAATAAGTAGAAATCTACTAAAAGTTTCGTTTGTTTATATTGCCATCCTGAGATAATCGTCTCCATGCTCCAAATCCATTTTAAAGCCATTTCAAAGGCATTTTGCGCATACATGAAATGAACACATTTTTCTCCAAAACTATAACACATGCAAGCTTGTCCTGTTTGGTGGAGATGATATTTAATAAAATAAGTAGAAATCCACTAAAAGTTTTGTTTGGTTATCTTGCAATCCCGAGATAATCGTCTCCATGCTCCAAATCCATTTTAAAGCCATTTTTAAGGCATTTCGCGCATACATGAAATGAACACATTTTTCTCCAAAACTATAACAGATGCAAGCTTGTCCTGTTTGGTGGAGATGATATTTAATAAAATAAGTAGAAATCCACTAAAAGTTTTGTTTGGTTATCTTGCAATCCCGAGATAATCGTCTCCATGCTCCAAATCCATTTTAAAGCCATTTTTAAGGCATTTCGCGCATACATGAAATGAACACATTTTTCTCCAAAACTATAACAGATGCAAGCTTGTCCTGTTTGGTGGAGATGATATTTAATAAAATAAGTAGAAATCCACTAAAAGTTTTGTTTGGTTATCTTGCAATCCCGAGATAATCGTCTCCATGCTCCAAATCCATTTTAAAGCCATTTTTAAGGCATTTCGCGCATACATGAAATGAACACATTTTTCTCCAAAACTATAACACATGCAAGCTTGTCCTGTTTGGTGGAGATGATATTTAATAAAATAAGTAGAAATCCACTAAAAGTTTTGTTTGGTTATCTTGCAATCCCGAGATAATCGTCTCCATGCTCCAAATCCATTTTAAAGCCATTTTTAAGGCATTTCGCGCATACATGAAATGAACACATTTTTCTCCAAAACTATAACAGATGCAAGCTTGTCCTGTTTGGTGGAGATGATATTTAATAAAATAAGTAGAAATCCACTAAAAGTTTGGTTTGGTTATATTGCAATCCCGAGATAATCGTCTCCATGCTCCAAATCCATTTTAAAGCCATTTTTAAGGCATTTCGCGCATACATGAAATGAACACATTTTTCTCCAAAACTATAACAGATGCAAGCTTGTCCTGTTTGGTGGAGATGATATTTAATAAAATAAGTAGAAATCCACTAAAAGTTTTGTTTGGTTATATTGCAATCCCGAGATAATCGTCTCCATGCTCCAAATCCATTTTAAAGCCATTTTTAAGGCATTTCGCGCATACATGAAATGAACACATTTTTCTCCAAAACTATAACAGATGCAAGCTTGTCCTGTTTGGTGGAGATGATATTTAATAAAATAAGTAGAAATCCACTAAAAGTTTTGTTTGGTTATCTTGCAATCCCGAGATAATCGTCTCCATGCTCCAAATCCATTTTAAAGCCATTTTTAAGGCATTTCGCGCATACATGAAATGAACACATTTTTCTCCAAAACTATAACAGATGCAAGCTTGTCCTGTTTGGTGGAGATGATATTTAATAAAATAAGTAGAAATCCACTAAAAGTTTTGTTTGGTTATCTTGCAATCCCGAGATAATCGTCTCCATGCTCCAAATCCATTTTAAAGCCATTTTTAAGGCATTTCGCGCATACATGAAATGAACACATTTTTCTCCAAAACTATAACAGATGCAAGCTTGTCCTGTTTGGTGGAGATGATATTTAATAAAATAAGTAGAAATCCACTAAAAGTTTTGTTTGGTTATCTTGCAATCCCGAGATAATCGTCTCCATGCTCCAAATCCATTTTAAAGCCATTTTTAAGGCATTTCGCGCATACATGAAATGAACACATTTTTCTCCAAAACTATAACAGATGCAAGCTTGTCCTGTTTGGTGGAGATGATATTTAATAAAATAAGTAGAAATCCACTAAAAGTTTTGTTTGGTTATCTTGCAATCCCGAGATAATCGTCTCCATGCTCCAAATCCATTTTAAAGCCATTTTTAAGGCATCTCGCGCATACATGAAATGAACACATTTTTCTCCAAAACTGTAACAGATGCAAGCTTGTCCTGTTTGGTGGAGATGATATTTAATAAAATAAGTAGAAATCCACTAAAAGTTTTGTTTGGTTATATTGCAATCCCGAGATAATCGTCTCCATGCTCCAAATCCATTTTAAAGCCATTTTTAAGGCATTTCGCGCATACATGAAATGAACACATTTTTCTCCAAAACTATAACAGATGCAAGCTTGTCCTGTTTGGTGGAGATGATATTTAATAAAATAAGTAGAAATCGACTAAAAGTTTTGTTTGGTTATCTTGCAATCCCGAGATAATCGTCTCCATGCTCCAAATCCATTTTAAAGCCATTTTTAAGGCATTTCGCGCATACATGAAATGAACACATTTTTCTCCAAAACTATAACAGATGCAAGCTTGTCCTGTTTGGTGGAGATGATATTTAATAAAATAAGTAGAAATCCACTAAAAGTTTTGTTTGGTTATCTTGCAATCCCGAGATAATCGTCTCCATGCTCCAAATCCATTTTAAAGCCATTTTTAAGGCATTTCGCGCATACATGAAATGAACACATTTTTCTCCAAAACTATAACAGATGCAAGCTTGTCCTGTTTGGTGGAGATGATATTTAATAAAATAAGTAGAAATCCACTAAAAGTTTTGTTTGGTTATCTTGCAATCCCGAGATAATCGTCTCCATGCTCCAAATCCATTTTAAAGCCATTTTTAAGGCATTTCGCGCATACATGAAATGAACACATTTTTCTCCAAAACTATAACAGATGCAAGCTTGTTCTGTTTGGTGGAGATAATATTTAATAAAATAAGTAGAAATCTACTAAAAGTTTCGTTTGTTTATATTGCCATCCTGAGATAATCGTCTCCATGCTCCAAATCCATTTTAAAGCCATTTTTAAGGCATTTCGCGCATACATGAAATGAACACATTTTTCTCCAAAACTATAACAGATGCAAGCTTGTCCTGTTTGGTGGAGATGATATTTAATAAAATAAGTAGAAATCCACTAAAAGTTTTGTTTGGTTATCTTGCAATCCCGAGATAATCGTCTCCATGCTCCAAATCCATTTTAAAGCCATTTTTAAGGCATTTCGCGCATACATGAAATGAACACATTTTTCTCCAAAACTATAACAGATGCAAGCTTGTCCTGTTTGGTGGAGATGATATTTAATAAAATAAGTAGAAATCCACTAAAAGTTTTGTTTGGTTATCTTGCAATCCCGAGATAATCGTCTCCATGCTCCAAATCCATTTTAAAGCCATTTTTAAGGCATTTCGCGCATACATGAAATGAACACATTTTTCTCCAAAACTGTAACAGATGCAAGCTTGTCCTGTTTGGTGGAGATGATATTTAATAAAATAAGTAGAAATCCACTAAAAGCTTTGTTTGGTTATATTGCAATCCCGAGATAATCGTCTCCATGCTCCAAATCCATTTTAAAGCCATTTTTAAGGCATTTCGCGCATACATGAAATGAACACATTTTTCTCCAAAACTATAACAGATGCAAGCTTGTCCTGTTTGGTGGAGATGATATTTAATAAAATAAGTAGAAATCGACTAAAAGTTTTGTTTGGTTATCTTGCAATCCCGAGATAATCGTCTCCATGCTCCAAATCCATTTTAAAGCCATTTTTAAGGCATTTCGCGCATACATGAAATGAACACATTTTTCTCCAAAACTATAACAGATGCAAGCTTGTCCTGTTTGGTGGAGATGATATTTAATAAAATAAGTAGAAATCCACTAAAAGTTTTGTTTGGTTATCTTGCAATCCCGAGATAATCGTCTCCATGCTCCAAATCCATTTTAAAGCCATTTTTAAGGCATTTCGCGCATACATGAAATGAACACATTTTTCTCCAAAACTATAACAGATGCAAGCTTGTCCTGTTTGGTGGAGATGATATTTAATAAAATAAGTAGAAATCCACTAAAAGTTTTGTTTGGTTATCTTGCAATCCCGAGATAATCGTCTCCATGCTCCAAATCCATTTTAAAGCCATTTTTAAGGCATTTCGCGCATACATGAAATGAACACATTTTTCTCCAAAACTATAACAGATGCAAGCTTGTTCTGTTTGGTGGAGATAATATTTAATAAAATAAGTAGAAATCTACTAAAAGTTTCGTTTGTTTATATTGCCATCCTGAGATAATCGTCTCCATGCTCCAAATCCATTTTAAAACAATTTTTAAGGCATTTCGCGCATACATGAAATGAACACATTTTTCTCCAAAACTATAACAGATGCAAGCTTGTCCTGTTTGGTGGAGATGATATTTAATAAAATAAGTAGAAATCCACTAAAAGTTTTGTTTGGTTATCTTGCAATCCCGAGATAATCGTCTCCATGCTCCAAATCCATTTTAAAGCCATTTTTAAGGCATTTCGCGCATACATGAAATGAACACATTTTTCTCCAAAACTATAACAGATGCAAGCTTGTCCTGTTTGGTGGAGATGATATTTAATAAAATAAGTAGAAATCCACTAAAAGTTTTGTTTGGTTATATTGCAATCCCGAGATAATCGTCTCCATGCGCCAAATCCATTTTAAAGCCATTTTTAAGGCATTTCGCGCATACATGAAATGAACACATTTTTCTCCAAAACTATAACAGATGCAAGCTTGTCCTGTTTGGTGGAGATGATATTTAATAAAATAAGTAGAAATCCACTAAAAGTTTTGTTTGGTTATCTTGCAATCCCGAGATAATCGTCTCCATGCTCCAAATCCATTTTAAAGCCATTTTTAAGGCATTTCGCGCATACATGAAATGAACACATTTTTCTCCAAAACTATAACAGATGCAAGCTTGTCCTGTTTGGTGGAGATAATATTTAATAAAATAAGTAGAAATCTACTAAAAGTTTCGTTTGTTTATATTGCCATCCTGAGATAATCGTCTCCATGCTCCAAATCCATTTTAAAGCCATTTCAAAGGCATTTTGCGCATACATGAAATGAACACATTTTTCTCCAAAACTATAACACATGCAAGCTTGTCCTGTTTGGTGGAGATGATATTTAATAAAATAAGTAGAAATCCACTAAAAGTTTTGTTTGGTTATCTTGCAATCCCGAGATAATCGTCTCCATGCTCCAAATCCATTTTAAAGCCATTTTTAAGGCATTTCGCGCATACATGAAATGAACACATTTTTCTCCAAAACTATAACAGATGCAAGCTTGTCCTGTTTGGTGGAGATGATATTTAATAAAATAAGTAGAAATCCACTAAAAGTTTTGTTTGGTTATCTTGCAATCCCGAGATAATCGTCTCCATGCTCCAAATCCATTTTAAAGCCATTTCAAAGGCATTTTGCGCATACATGAAATGAACACATTTTTCTCCAAAACTATAACACATGCAAGCTTGTCCTGTTTGGTGGAGATGATATTTAATAAAATAAGTAGAAATCCACTAAAAGTTTTGTTTGGTTATCTTGCAATCCCGAGATAATCGTCTCCATGCTCCAAATCCATTTTAAAGCCATTTTTAAGGCATTTCGCGCATACATGAAATGAACACATTTTTCTCCAAAACTATAACAGATGCAAGCTTGTCCTGTTTGGAGGAGATGATATTTAATAAAATAAGTAGAAATCCACTAAAAGTTTTGTTTGGTTATCTTGAAATCCCGAGATAATCGTCTCCATGCTCCAAATCCATTTTAAAGCCATTTTTAAGGCATTTCGCGCATACATGAAATGAACACATTTTTCTCCAAAACTATAACAGATGCAAGCTTGTCCTGTTTGGTGGAGATGATATTTAATAAAATAAGTAGAAATCCACTAAAAGTTTTGTTTGGTTATCTTGCAATCCCGAGATAATCGTCTCCATGCTCCAAATCCATTTTAAAGCCATTTTTAAGGCATTTCGCGCATACATGAAATGAACACATTTTTCTCCAAAACTATAACAGATGCAAGCTTGTCCTGTTTGGTGGAGATGATATTTAATAAAATAAGTAGAAATCCACTAAAAGTTTTGTTTGGTTATCTTGCAATCCCGAGATAATCGTCTCCATGCTCCAAATCCATTTTAAAGCCATTTTTAAGGCATTTCGCGCATACATGAAATGAACACATTTTTCTCCAAAACTATAACAGATGCAAGCTTGTCCTGTTTGGTGGAGATGATATTTAATAAAATAAGTAGAAATCCACTAAAAGTTTTGTTTGGTTATCTTGCAATCCCGAGATAATCGTCTCCATGCTCCAAATCCATTTTAAAGCCATTTTTAAGGCATTTCGCGCATACATGAAATGAACACATTTTTCTCCAAAACTATAACAGATGCAAGCTTGTCCTGTTTGGTGGAGATGATATTTAATAAAATAAGTAGAAATCCACTAAAAGTTTTGTTTGGTTATCTTGCAATCCCGAGATAATCGTCTCCATGCTCCAAATCCATTTTAAAGCCATTTTTAAGGCATCTCGCGCATACATGAAATGAACACATTTTTCTCCAAAACTGTAACAGATGCAAGCTTGTCCTGTTTGGTGGAGATGATATTTAATAAAATAAGTAGAAATCCACTAAAAGTTTTGTTTGGTTATATTGCAATCCCGAGATAATCGTCTCCATGCTCCAAATCCATTTTAAAGCCATTTTTAAGGCATTTCGCGCATACATGAAATGAACACATTTTTCTCCAAAACTATAACAGATGCAAGCTTGTCCTGTTTGGTGGAGATGATATTTAATAAAATAAGTAGAAATCGACTAAAAGTTTTGTTTGGTTATCTTGCAATCCCGAGATAATCGTCTCCATGCTCCAAATCCATTTTAAAGCCATTTTTAAGGCATTTCGCGCATACATGAAATGAACACATTTTTCTCCAAAACTATAACAGATGCAAGCTTGTCCTGTTTGGTGGAGATGATATTTAATAAAATAAGTAGAAATCCACTAAAAGTTTTGTTTGGTTATCTTGCAATCCCGAGATAATCGTCTCCATGCTCCAAATCCATTTTAAAGCCATTTTTAAGGCATTTCGCGCATACATGAAATGAACACATTTTTCTCCAAAACTATAACAGATGCAAGCTTGTCCTGTTTGGTGGAGATGATATTTAATAAAATAAGTAGAAATCCACTAAAAGTTTTGTTTGGTTATCTTGCAATCCCGAGATAATCGTCTCCATGCTCCAAATCCATTTTAAAGCCATTTTTAAGGCATTTCGCGCATACATGAAATGAACACATTTTTCTCCAAAACTATAACAGATGCAAGCTTGTTCTGTTTGGTGGAGATAATATTTAATAAAATAAGTAGAAATCTACTAAAAGTTTCGTTTGTTTATATTGCCATCCTGAGATAATCGTCTCCATGCTCCAAATCCATTTTAAAGCCATTTTTAAGGCATTTCGCGCATACATGAAATGAACACATTTTTCTCCAAAACTATAACAGATGCAAGCTTGTCCTGTTTGGTGGAGATGATATTTAATAAAATAAGTAGAAATCCACTAAAAGTTTTGTTTGGTTATCTTGCAATCCCGAGATAATCGTCTCCATGCTCCAAATCCATTTTAAAGCCATTTTTAAGGCATTTCGCGCATACATGAAATGAACACATTTTTCTCCAAAACTATAACAGATGCAAGCTTGTCCTGTTTGGTGGAGATGATATTTAATAAAATAAGTAGAAATCCACTAAAAGTTTTGTTTGGTTATCTTGCAATCCCGAGATAATCGTCTCCATGCTCCAAATCCATTTTAAAGCCATTTTTAAGGCATTTCGCGCATACATGAAATGAACACATTTTTCTCCAAAACTGTAACAGATGCAAGCTTGTCCTGTTTGGTGGAGATGATATTTAATAAAATAAGTAGAAATCCACTAAAAGTTTTGTTTGGTTATATTGCAATCCCGAGATAATCGTCTCCATGCTCCAAATCCATTTTAAAGCCATTTTTAAGGCATTTCGCGCATACATGAAATGAACACATTTTTCTCCAAAACTATAACAGATGCAAGCTTGTCCTGTTTGGTGGAGATGATATTTAATAAAATAAGTAGAAATCGACTAAAAGTTTTGTTTGGTTATCTTGCAATCCCGAGATAATCGTCTCCATGCTCCAAATCCATTTTAAAGCCATTTTTAAGGCATTTCGCGCATACATGAAATGAACACATTTTTCTCCAAAACTATAACAGATGCAAGCTTGTCCTGTTTGGTGGAGATATTTAATAAAATAAGTAGAAATCCACTAAAAGTTTTGTTTGGTTATCTTGCAATCCCGAGATAATCGTCTCCATGCTCCAAATCCATTTTAAAGCCATTTTTAAGGCATTTCGCGCATACATGAAATGAACACATTTTTCTCCAAAACTATAACAGATGCAAGCTTGTCCTGTTTGGTGGAGATGATATTTAATAAAATAAGTAGAAATCCACTAAAAGTTTTGTTTGGTTATCTTGCAATCCCGAGATAATCGTCTCCATGCTCCAAATCCATTTTAAAGCCATTTTTAAGGCATTTCGCGCATACATGAAATGAACACATTTTTCTCCAAAACTATAACAGATGCAAGCTTGTTCTGTTTGGTGGAGATAATATTTAATAAAATAAGTAGAAATCTACTAAAAGTTTCGTTTGTTTATATTGCCATCCTGAGATAATCGTCTCCATGCTCCAAATCCATTTTAAAGCCATTTTTAAGGCATTTCGCGCATACATGAAATGAACACATTTTTCTCCAAAACTATAACAGATGCAAGCTTGTCCTGTTTGGTGGAGATGATATTTAATAAAATAAGTAGAAATCCACTAAAAGTTTTGTTTGGTTATCTTGCAATCCCGAGATAATCGTCTCCATGCTCCAAATCCATTTTAAAGCCATTTTTAAGGCATTTCGCGCATACATGAAATGAACACATTTTTCTCCAAAACTATAACAGATGCAAGCTTGTCCTGTTTGGTGGAGATGATATTTAATAAAATAAGTAGAAATCCACTAAAAGTTTTGTTTGGTTATATTGCAATCCCGAGATAATCGTCTCCATGCTCCAAATCCATTTTAAAGCCATTTTTAAGGCATTTCGCGCATACATGAAATGAACACATTTTTCTCCAAAACTATAACAGATGCAAGCTTGTCCTGTTTGGTGGAGATGATATTTAATAAAATAAGTAGAAATCCACTAAAAGTTTTGTTTGGTTATCTTGCAATCCCGAGATAATCGTCTCCATGCTCCAAATCCATTTTAAAGCCATTTTTAAGGCATTTCGCGCATAGATGAAATGAACACATTTTTCTCCAAAACTATAACAGATGCAAGCTTGTCCTGTTTGGTGGAGATAATATTTAATAAAATAAGTAGAAATCTACTAAAAGTTTCGTTTGTTTATATTGCCATCCTGAGATAATCGTCTCCATGCTCCAAATCCATTTTAAAGCCATTTCAAAGGCATTTTGCGCATACATGAAATGAACACATTTTTCTCCAAAACTATAACACATGCAAGCTTGTCCTGTTTGGTGGAGATGATATTTAATAAAATAAGTAGAAATCCACTAAAAGTTTTGTTTGGTTATCTTGCAATCCCGAGATAATCGTCTCCATGCTCCAAATCCATTTTAAAGCCATTTTTAAGGCATTTCGCGCATACATGAAATGAACACATTTTTCTCCAAAACTATAACAGATGCAAGCTTGTCCTGTTTGGTGGAGATGATATTTAATAAAATAAGTAGAAATCCACTAAAAGTTTTGTTTGGTTATCTTGCAATCCCGAGATAATCGTCTCCATGCTCCAAATCCATTTTAAAGCCATTTCAAAGGCATTTTGCGCATACATGAAATGAACACATTTTTCTCCAAAACTATAACACATGCAAGCTTGTCCTGTTTGGTGGAGATGATATTTAATAAAATAAGTAGAAATCCACTAAAAGTTTTGTTTGGTTATCTTGCAATCCCGAGATAATCGTCTCCATGCTCCAAATCCATTTTAAAGCCATTTTTAAGGCATTTCGCGCATACATGAAATGAACACATTTTTCTCCAAAACTATAACAGATGCAAGCTTGTCCTGTTTGGTGGAGATGATATTTAATAAAATAAGTAGAAATCCACTAAAAGTTTTGTTTGGTTATCTTGCAATCCCGAGATAATCGTCTCCATGCTCCAAATCCATTTTAAAGCCATTTTTAAGGCATTTCGCGCATACATGAAATGAACACATTTTTCTCCAAAACTATAACAGATGCAAGCTTGTCCTGTTTGGTGGAGATGATATTTAATAAAATAAGTAGAATCCACTAAAAGTTTTGTTTGGTTATCTTGCAATCCCGAGATAATCGTCTCCATGCTCCAAATCCATTTTAAAGCCATTTTTAAGGCATTTCGCGCATACATGAAATGAACACATTTTTCTCCAAAACTATAACACATGCAAGCTTGTCCTGTTTGGTGGAGATGATATTTAATAAAATAAGTAGAAATCCACTAAAAGTTTTGTTTGGTTATATTGCAATCCCGAGATAATCGTCTCCGTGCTCCAAATCCATTTTAAAGCCATTTTTAAGGCATTTCGCGCATACATGAAATGAAAACATTTTTCTCCAAAACTATAACAGATGCAAGCTTGTCCTGTTTGGTGGAGATGATATTTAATAAAATAAGTAGAAATCCACTAAAAGTTTTGTTTGGTTATCTTGCAATCCCGAGATAATCGTCTCCATGCTCCAAATCCATTTTAAAGCCATTTTTAAGGCATTTCGCGCATACATGAAATGAACACATTTTTCTCCAAAACTATAACAGATGCAAGCTTGTCCTGTTTGGTGGAGATGATATTTAATAAAATAAGTAGAAATCCACTAAAAGTTTTGTTTGGTTATCTTGCAATCCCGAGATAATCGTCTCCATGCTCCAAATCCATTTTAAAGCCATTTTTAAGGCATTTCGCGCATACATGAAATGAACACATTTTTCTCCAAAACTATAACAGATGCAAGCTTGTCCTGTTTGGTGGAGATAATATTTAATAAAATAAGTAGAAATCTACTAAAAGTTTCGTTTGTTTATATTGCCATCCTGAGATAATCGTCTCCATGCTCCAAATTCATTTTAAAGCCATTTTTAAGGCATTTCGCGCATACATGAAATGAACACATTTTTCTCCAAAACTATAACAGATGCAAGCTTGTCCTGTTTGGTGGAGATGATATTTAATAAAATAAGTAGAAATCCACTAAAAGTTTTGTTTGGTTATCTTGCAATCCCGAGATAATCGTCTCCATGCTCCAAATCCATTTTAAAGCCATTTTTAAGGCATTTCGCGCATACATGAAATGAACACATTTTTCTCCAAAACTATAACAGATGCAAGCTTGTCCTGTTTGGTGGAGATGATATTTAATAAAATAAGTAGAAATCCACTAAAAGTTTTGTTTGGTTATCTTGCAATCCCGAGATAATCGTCCCCATGCTCCAAATCCATTTTAAAGCCATTTCAAAGGCATTTTGCGCATACATGAAATGAACACATTTTTCTCCAAAACTATAACACATGCAAGCTTGTCCTGTTTGGTGGAGATGATATTTAATAAAATAAGTAGAAATCCACTAAAAGTTTTGTTTGGTTATCTTGCAATCCCGAGATAATCGTCTCCATGCTCCAAATCCATTTTAAAGCCATTTTTAAGGCATTTCGCGCATACATGAAATGAACACATTTTTCTCCAAAACTATAACAGATGCAAGCTTGTCCTGTTTGGTGGAGATGATATTTAATAAAATAAGTAGAAATCCATTAAAAGTTTTGTTTGGTTATCTTGCAATCCCGAGATAATCGTCTCCATGCTCCAAATCCATTTTAAAGCCATTTTTAAGGCATTTCGCGCATACATGAAATGAACACATTTTTCTCCAAAACTATAACAGATGCAAGCTTGTCCTGTTTGGTGGAGATGATATTTAATAAAATAAGTAGAAATCCATTAAAAGTTTTGTTTGGTTATCTTGCAATCCCGAGATAATCGTCTCCATGCTCCAAATCCATTTTAAAGCCATTTTTAAGGCATTTCGCGCATACATGAAATGAACACATTTTTCTCCAAAACTGTAACAGATGCAAGCTTGTCCTGTTTGGTGGAGATGATATTTAATAAAATAAGTAGAAATCCACTAAAAGTTTTGTTGGGTTATATTGCAATCCCGAGATAATCGTCTCCATGCTCCAAATCCATTTTAAAGCCATTTTTAAGGCATTTCGCGCATACATGAAATGAACACATTTTTCTCCAAAACTATAACAGATGCAAGCTTGTCCTGTTTGGTGGAGATGATATTTAATAAAATAAGTAGAAATCGACTAAAAGTTTTGTTTGGTTATCTTGCAATCCCGAGATAATCGTCTCCATGCTCCAAATCCATTTTAAAGCCATTTTTAAGGCATTTCGCGCATACATGAAATGAACACATTTTTCTCTAAAACTATAACAGATGCAAGCTTGTCCTGTTTGGTGGAGATGATATTTAATAAAATAAGTAGAAATCCACTAAAAGTTTTGTTTGGTTATCTTGCAATCCCGAGATAATCGTCTCCATGCTCCAAATCCATTTTAAAGCCATTTTTAAGGCATTTCGCGCATACATGAAATGAACACATTTTTCTCCAAAACTATAACAGATGCAAGCTTGTCCTGTTTGGTGGAGATGATATTTAATAAAATAAGTAGAAATCCACTAAAAGTTTTGTTTGGTTATCTTGCAATCCCGAGATAATCGTCTCCATGCTCCAAATCCATTTTAAAGCCATTTTTAAGGCATTTCGCGCATACATGAAATGAACACATTTTTCTCCAAAACTATAACAGATGCAAGCTTGTTCTGTTTGGTGGAGATAATATTTAATAAAATAAGTAGAAATCTACTAAAAGTTTCGTTTGTTTATATTGCCATCCTGAGATAATCGTCTCCATGCTCCAAATCCATTTTAAAGCCATTTTTAAGGCATTTCGCGCATACATGAAATGAACACATTTTTCTCCAAAACTATAACAGATGCAAGCTTGTCCTGTTTGGTGGAGATGATATTTAATAAAATAAGTAGAAATCCACTAAAAGTTTTGTTTGGTTATCTTGCAATCCCGAGATAATCGTCTCCATGCTCCAAATCCATTTTAAAGCCATTTTTAAGGCATTTCGCGCATACATGAAATGAACACATTTTTCTCCAAAACTATAACAGATGCAAGCTTGTCCTGTTTGGTGGAGATGATATTTAATAAAATAAGTAGAAATCCACTAAAAGTTTTGTTTGGTTATATTGCAATCCCGAAATAATCGTCTCCATGCTCCAAATCCATTTTAAAGCCATTTTTAAGGCATTTCGCGCATACATGAAATGAACACATTTTTCTCCAAAACTATAACAGATGCAAGCTTGTCCTGTTTGGTGGAGATGATATTTAATAAAATAAGTAGAAATCCACTAAAAGTTTTGTTTGGTTATCTTGCAATCCCGAGATAATCGTCTCCATGCTCCAAATCCATTTTAAAGCCATTTTTAAGGCATTTCGCGCATACATGAAATGAACACATTTTTCTCCAAAACTATAACAGATGCAAGCTTGTCCTGTTTGGTGGAGATAATATTTAATAAAATAAGTAGAAATCTACTAAAAGTTTCGTTTGTTTATATTGCCATCCTGAGATAATCGTCTCCATGCTCCAAATCCATTTTAAAGCCATTTCAAAGGCATTTTGCGCATACATGAAATGAACACATTTTTCTCCAAAACTATAACACATGCAAGCTTGTCCTGTTTGGTGGAGATGATATTTAATAAAATAAGTAGAAATCCACTAAAAGTTTTGTTTGGTTATCTTGCAATCCCGAGATAATCGTCTCCATGCTCCAAATCCATTTTAAAGCCATTTTTAAGGCATTTCGCGCATACATGAAATGAACACATTTTTCTCCAAAACTATAACAGATGCAAGCTTGTCCTGTTTGGTGGAGATGATATTTAATAAAATAAGTAGAAATCCACTAAAAGTTTTGTTTGGTTATCTTGCAATCCCGAGATAATCGTCTCCATGCTCCAAATCCATTTTAAAGCCATTTCAAAGGCATTTTGCGCATACATGAAATGAACACATTTTTCTCCAAAACTATAACACATGCAAGCTTGTCCTGTTTGGTGGAGATGATATTTAATAAAATAAGTAGAAATCCACTAAAAGTTTTGTTTGGTTATCTTGCAATCCCGAGATAATCGTCTCCATGCTCCAAATCCATTTTAAAGCCATTTTTAAGGCATTTCGCGCATACATGAAATGAACACATTTTTCTCCAAAACTATAACAGATGCAAGCTTGTCCTGTTTGGTGGAGATGATATTTAATAAAATAAGTAGAAATCCACTAAAAGTTTTGTTTGGTTATCTTGCAATCCCGAGATAATCGTCTCCATGCTCCAAATCCATTTTAAAGCCATTTTTAAGGCATTTCGCGCATACATGAAATGAACACATTTTTCTCCAAAACTATAACAGATGCAAGCTTGTCCTGTTTGGTGGAGATGATATTTAATAAAATAAGTAGAAATCCACTAAAAGTTTTGTTTGGTTATCTTGCAATCCCGAGATAATCGTCTCCATGCTCCAAATCCATTTTAAAGCCATTTTTAAGGCATTTCGCGCATACATGAAATGAACACATTTTTCTCCAAAACTATAACACATGCAAGCTTGTCCTGTTTGGTGGAGATGATATTTAATAAAATAAGTAGAAATCCACTAAAAGTTTTGTTTGGTTATATTGCAATCCCGAGATAATCGTCTCCGTGCTCCAAATCCATTTTAAAGCCATTTTTAAGGCATTTCGCGCATACATGAAATGAAAACATTTTTCTCCAAAACTATAACAGATGCAAGCTTGTCCTGTTTGGTGGAGATGATATTTAATAAAATAAGTAGAAATCCACTAAAAGTTTTGTTTGGTTATCTTGCAATCCCGAGATAATCGTCTCCTTGCTCCAAATCCATTTTAAAGCCATTTTTAAGGCATTTCGCGCATACATGAAATGAACACATTTTTCTCCAAAACTATAACAGATGCAAGCTTGTCCTGTTTGGTGGAGATGATATTTAATAAAATAAGTAGAAATCCACTAAAAGTTTTGTTTGGTTATCTTGCAATCCCGAGATAATCGTCTCCATGCTCCAAATCCATTTTAAAGCCATTTTTAAGGCATTTCGCGCATACATGAAATGAACACATTTTTCTCCAAAACTATAACAGATGCAAGCTTGTCCTGTTTGGTGGAGATAATATTTAATAAAATAAGTAGAAATCTACTAAAAGTTTCGTTTGTTTATATTGCCATCCTGAGATAATCGTCTCCATGCTCCAAATCCATTTTAAAGCCATTTTTAAGGCATTTCGCGCATACATGAAATGAACACATTTTTCTCCAAAACTATAACAGATGCAAGCTTGTCCTGTTTGGTGGAGATGATATTTAATAAAATAAGTAGAAATCCACTAAAAGTTTTGTTTGGTTATCTTGCAATCCCGAGATAATCGTCTCCATGCTCCAAATCCATTTTAAAGCCATTTTTAAGGCATTTCGCGCATACATGAAATGAACACATTTTTCTCCAAAACTATAACAGATGCAAGCTTGTCCTGTTTGGTGGAGATGATATTTAATAAAATAAGTAGAAATCCACTAAAAGTTTTGTTTGGTTATCTTGCAATCCCGAGATAATCGTCTCCATGCTCCAAATCCATTTTAAAGCCATTTTTAAGGCATTTCGCGCATACATGAAATGAACACATTTTTCTCCAAAACTATAACACATGCAAGCTTGTCCTGTTTGGTGGAGATGATATTTAATAAAATAAATAGAAATCCACTAAAAGTTTTGTTTGGTTATATTGCAATCCCGAGATAATCGTCTCCGTGCTCCAAATCCATTTTAAAGCCATTTTTAAGGCATTTCGCGCATACATGAAATGAAAACATTTTTCTCCAGAACTATAACAGATGCAAGCTTGTCCTGTTTGGTGGAGATGATATTTAATAAAATAAGTAGAAATCCACTAAAAGTTTTGTTTGGTTATCTTGCAATCCCGAGATAATCGTCTCCATGCTCCAAATCCATTTTAAAGCCATTTTTAAGGCATTTCGCGCATACATGAAATGAACACATTTTTCTCCAAAACTATAACAGATGCAAGCTTGTCCTGTTTGGTGGAGATGATATTTAATAAAATAAGTAGAAATCCACTAAAAGTTTTGTTTGGTTATCTTGCAATCCCGAGATAATCGTCTCCATGCTCCAAATCCATTTTAAAGCCATTTTTAAGGCATTTCGCGCATACATGAAATGAACACATTTTTCTCCAAAACTATAACAGATGCAAGCTTGTCCTGTTTGGTGGAGATAATATTTAATAAAATAAGTAGAAATCTACTAAAAGTTTCGTTTGTTTATATTGCCATCCTGAGATAATCGTCTCCATGCTCCAAATCCATTTTAAAGCCATTTTTAAGGCATTTCGCGCATACATGAAATGAACACATTTTTCTCCAAAACTATAACAGATGCAAGCTTGTCCTGTTTGGTGGAGATGATATTTAATAAAATAAGTAGAAATCCACTAAAAGTTTTGTTTGGTTATCTTGCAATCCCGAGATAATCGTCTCCATGCTCCAAATCCATTTTAAAGCCATTTTTAAGGCATTTCGCGCATACATGAAATGAACACATTTTTCTCCAAAACTATAACAGATGCAAGCTTGTCCTGTTTGGTGGAGATGATATTTAATAAAATAAGTAGAAATCCACTAAAAGTTTTGTTTGGTTATCTTGCAATCCCGAGATAATCGTCCCCATGCTCCAAATCCATTTTAAAGCCATTTCAAAGGCATTTTGCGCATACATGAAATGAACACATTTTTCTCCAAAACTATAACACATGCAAGCTTGTCCTGTTTGGTGGAGATGATATTTAATAAAATAAGTAGAAATCCACTAAAAGTTTTGTTTGGTTATCTTGCAATCCCGAGATAATCGTCTCCATGCTCCAAATCCATTTTAAAGCCATTTTTAAGGCATTTCGCGCATACATGAAATGAACACATTTTTTTCCAAAACTATAACAGATGCAAGCTTGTCCTGTTTGGTGGAGATGATATTTAATAAAATAAGTAGAAATCCATTAAAAGTTTTGTTTGGTTATCTTGCAATCCCGAGATAATCGTCTCCATGCTCCAAATCCATTTTAAAGCCATTTTTAAGGCATTTCGCGCATACATGAAATGAACACATTTTTCTCCAAAACTATAACAGATGCAAGCTTGTCCTGTTTGGTGGAGATGATATTTAATAAAATAAGTAGAAATCCACTAAAAGTTTTGTTTGGTTATCTTGCAATCCCGAGATAATCGTCTCCATGCTCCAAATCTATTTTAAAGCCATTTTTAAGGCATTTCGCGCATACATGAAATGAACACATTTTTCTCCAAAACTGTAACAGATGCAAGCTTGTCCTGTTTGGTGGAGATGATATTTAATAAAATAAGTAGAAATCCACTAAAAGTTTTGTTTGGTTATATTGCAATCCCGAGATAATCGTCTCCATGCTCCAAATCCATTTTAAAGCCATTTTTAAGGCATTTCGCGCATACATGAAATGAACACATTTTTCTCCAAAACTATAACAGATGCAAGCTTGTCCTGTTTGGTGGAGATGATATTTAATAAAATAAGTAGAAATCCACTAAAAGTTTTGTTTGGTTATCTTGCAATCCCGAGATAATCGTCTCCATGCTCCAAATCCATTTTAAAGCCATTTTTAAGGCATTTCGCGCATACATGAAATGAACACATTTTTCTCCAAAACTATAACAGATGCAAGCTTGTCCTGTTTGGTGGAGATGATATTTAATAAAATAAGTAGAAATCCACTAAAAGTTTTGTTTGGTTATCTTGCAATCCCGAGATAATCGTCTCCATGCTCCAAATCCATTTTAAAGCCATTTTTAAGGCATTTCGCGCATACATGAAATGAACACATTTTTCTCCAAAACTATAACAGATGCAAGCTTGTCCTGTTTGGTGGAGATAATATTTAATAAAATAAGTAGAAATCTACTAAAAGTTTCGTTTGTTTATATTGCCATCCTGAGATAATCGTCTCCATGCTCCAAATCCATTTTAAAGCCATTTTTAAGGCATTTCGCGCATACATGAAATGAACACATTTTTCTCCAAAACTATAACAGATGCAAGCTTGTCCTGTTTGGTGGAGATGATATTTAATAAAATAAGTAGAAATCCACTAAAAGTTTTGTTTGGTTATCTTGCAATCCCGAGATAATCGTCTCCATGCTCCAAATCCATTTTAAAGCCATTTTTAAGGCATTTCGCGCATACATGAAATGAACACATTTTTCTCCAAAACTATAACAGATGCAAGCTTGTCCTGTTTGGTGGAGATGATATTTAATAAAATAAGTAGAAATCCACTAAAAGTTTTGTTTGGTTATATTGCAATCCCGAGATAATCGTCTCCATGCTCCAAATCCATTTTAAAGCCATTTTTAAGGCATTTCGCGCATACATGAAATGAACACATTTTTCTCCAAAACTAAACCAGATGCAAGCTTGTCCTGTTTGGTGGAGATGATATTTAATAAAATAAGTAGAAATCCACTAAAAGTTTTGTTTGGTTATCTTGCAATCCCGAGATAATCGTCTCCATGCTCCAAATCCATTTTAAAGCCATTTTTAAGGCATTTCGCGCATACATGAAATGAACACATTTTTCTCCAAAACTATAACAGATGCAAGCTTGTCCTGTTTGGTGGAGATAATATTTAATAAAATAAGTAGAAATCTACTAAAAGTTTCGTTTGTTTATATTGCCATCCTGAGATAATCGTCTCCATGCTCCAAATCCATTTTAAAGCCATTTCAAAGGCATTTTGCGCATACATGAAATGAACACATTTTTCTCCAAAACTATAACACATGCAAGCTTGTCCTGTTTGGTGGAGATGATATTTAATAAAATAAGTAGAAATCCACTAAACGTTTTGTTTGGTTATCTTGCAATCCCGAGATAATCGTCTCCATGCTCCAAATCCATTTTAAAGCCATTTTTAAGGCATTTCGCGCATACATGAAATGAACACATTTTTCTCCAAAACTATAACAGATGCAAGCTTGTCCTGTTTGGTGGAGATGATATTTAATAAAATAAGTAGAAATCCACTAAAAGTTTTGTTTAGTTATCTTGCAATCCCGAGATAATCGTCTCCATGCTCCAAATCCATTTTAAAGCCATTTTTAAGGCATTTCGCGCATACATGAAATGAACACATTTTTCTCCAAAACTATAACAGATGCAAGCTTGTCCTGTTTGGTGGAGATGATATTTAATAAAATAAGTAGAAATCCACTAAAAGTTTTGTTTGGTTATCTTGCAATCCCGAGATAATCGTCTCCATGCTCCAAATCCATTTTAAAGCCATTTTTAAGGCATTTTGCGCATACATGAAATGAACACATTTTTCTCCAAAACTATAACACATGCAAGCTTGTCCTGTTTGGTGGAGATGATATTTAATAAAATAAGTAGAAATCCACTAAAAGTTTTGTTTGGTTATCTTGCAATCCCGAGATAATCGTCTCCATGCTCCAAATCCATTTTAAAGCCATTTTTAAGGCATTTCGCGCATACATGAAATGAACACATTTTTCTCCAAAACTATAACAGATGCAAGCTTGTCCTGTTTGGTGGAGATGATATTTAATAAAATAAGTAGAAATCCACTAAAAGTTTGGTTTGGTTATATTGCAATCCCGAGATAATCGTCTCCATGCTCCAAATCCATTTTAAAGCCATTTCTAAGGCATTTCGCGCATACATGAAATGAACACATTTTTCTCCAAAACTATAACAGATGCAAGCTTGTCCTGTTTGGTGGAGATGATATTTAATAAAATAAGTAGAAATCCACTAAAAGTTTTGTTTGGTTATATTGCAATCCCGAGATAATCGTCTCCATGCTCCAAATCCATTTTAAAGCCATTTTTAAGGCATTTCGCGCATACATGAAATGAACACATTTTTCTCCAAAACTATAACAGATGCAAGCTTGTCCTGTTTGGTGGAGATGATATTTAATAAAATAAGTAGAAATCCACTAAAAGTTTTGTTTGGTTATCTTGCAATCCCGAGATAATCGTCTCCATGCTCCAAATCCATTTTAAAGCCATTTTTAAGGCATTTCGCGCATACATGAAATGAACACATTTTTCTCCAAAACTATAACAGATGCAAGCTTGTCCTGTTTGGTGGAGATGATATTTAATAAAATAAGTAGAAATCCACTAAAAGTTTTGTTTGGTTATCTTGCAATCCCGAGATAATCGTCTCCATGCTCCAAATCCATTTTAAAGCCATTTTTAAGGCATTTCGCGCATACATGAAATGAACACATTTTTCTCCAAAACTATAACAGATGCAAGCTTGTCCTGTTTGGTGGAGATAATATTTAATAAAATAAGTAGAAATCTACTAAAAGTTTCGTTTGTTTATATTGCCATCCTGAGATAATCGTCTCCATGCACCAAATCCATTTTAAAGCCATTTCAAAGGCATTTTGCGCATACATGAAATGAACACATTTTTCTCCAAAACTATAACAGATGCAAGCTTGTCCTGTTTGGTGGAGATGATATTTAATAAAATAAGTAGAAATCCACTAAAAGTTTTGTTTGGTTATATTGCAATCCCGAGATAATCGTCTCCATGCTCCAAATCCATTTTAAAGCCATTTTTAAGGCATTTCGCGCATACATGAAATGAACACATTTTTCTCCAAAACTATAACAGATGCAAGCTTGTCCTGTTTGGTGGAGATGATATTTAATAAAATAAGTAGAAATCCACTAAAAGTTTTGTTTGGTTATCTTGCAATCCCGAGATAATCGTCTCCATGCTCCAAATCCATTTTAAAGCCATTTTAAGGCATTTCGCGCATACATGAAATGAACACATTTTTCTCCAAAACTATAACAGATGCAAGCTTGTCCTGTTTGGTGGAGATAATATTTAATAAAATAAGTAGAAATCTACTAAAAGTTTCGTTTGTTTATATTGCCATCCTGAGATAATCGTCTCCATGCTCCAAATCCATTTTAAAGCCATTTCAAAGGCATTTTGCGCATACATGAAATGAACACATTTTTCTCCAAAACTATAACACATGCAAGCTTGTCCTGTTTGGTGGAGATGATATTTAATAAAATAAGTAGAAATCCACTAAAAGTTTTGTTTGGTTATCTTGCAATCCCGAGATAATCGTCTCCATGCTCCAAATCCATTTTAAAGCCATTTTTAAGGCATTTCGCGCATACATGAAATGAACACATTTTTCTCCAAAACTATAACAGATGCAAGCTTGTCCTGTTTGGTGGAGATGATATTTAATAAAATAAGTAGAAATCCACTAAAAGTTTGGTTTGGTTATATTGCAATCCCGAGATAATCGTCTCCATGCTCCAAATCCATTTTAAAGCCATTTTTAAGGCATTTCGCGCATACATGAAATGAACACATTTTTCTCCAAAACTATAACAGATGCAAGCTTGTCCTGTTTGGTGGAGATGATATTTAATAAAATAAGTAGAAATCCACTAAAAGTTTTGTTTGGTTATATTGCAATCCCGAGATAATCGTCTCCATGCTCCAAATCCATTTTAAAGCCATTTTTAAGGCATTTCGCGCATACATGAAATGAACACATTTTTCTCCAAAACTATAACAGATGCAAGCTTGTCCTGTTTGGTGGAGATGATATTTAATAAAATAAGTAGAAATCCACTAAAAGTTTTGTTTGGTTATCTTGCAATCCCGAGATAATCGTCTCCATGCTCCAAATCCATTTTAAAGCCATTTTTAAGGCATTTCGCGCATACATGAAATGAACACATTTTTCTCCAAAACTATAACAGATGCAAGCTTGTCCTGTTTGGTGGAGATGATATTTAATAAAATAAGTAGAAATCCACTAAAAGTTTTGTTTGGTTATCTTGCAATCCCGAGATAATCGTCTCCATGCTCCAAATCCATTTTAAAGCCATTTTTAAGGCATTTCGCGCATACATGAAATGAACACATTTTTCTCCAAAACTATAACAGATGCAAGCTTGTCCTGTTTGGTGGAGATAATATTTAATAAAATAAGTAGAAATCTACTAAAAGTTTCGTTTGTTTATATTGCCATCCTGAGATAATCGTCTCCATGCTCCAAATCCATTTTAAAGCCATTTCAAAGGCATTTTGCGCATACATGAAATGAACACATTTTTCTCCAAAACTATAACAGATGCAAGCTTTTCCTGTTTGGTGGAGATGATATTTAATAAAATAAGTAGAAATCCACTAAAAGTTTTGTTTGGTTATATTGCAATCCCGAGATAATCGTCTCCATGCTCCAAATCCATTTTAAAGCCATTTTTAAGGCATTTCGCGCATACATGAAATGAACACATTTTTCTCCAAAACTATAACAGATGCAAGCTTGTCCTGTTTGGTGGAGATGATATTTAATAAAATAAGTAGAAATCCACTAAAAGTTTTGTTTGGTTATCTTGCAATCCCGAGATAATCGTCTCCATGCTCCAAATCCATTTTAAAGCCATTTTTAAGGCATTTCGCGCATACATGAAATGAACACATTTTTCTCCAAAACTGTAACAGATGCAAGCTTGTCCTGTTTGGTGGAGATAATATTTAATAAAATAAGTAGAAATCTACTAAAAGTTTCGTTTGTTTATATTGCCATCCTGAGATAATCGTCTCCATGCTCCAAATCCATTTTAAAGCCATTTCAAAGGCATTTTGCGCATACATGAAATGAACACATTTTTCTCCAAAACTATAACACATGCAAGCTTGTCCTGTTTGGTGGAGATGATATTTAATAAAATAAGTAGAAATCCACTAAAAGTTTTGTTTGGTTATCTTGCAATCCCGAGATAATCGTCTCCATGCTCCAAATCCATTTTAAAGCCATTTTTAAGGCATTTCGCGCATACATGAAATGAACACATTTTTCTCCAAAACTATAACAGATGCAAGCTTGTCCTGTTTGGTGGAGATGATATTTAATAAAATAAGTAGAAATCCACTAAAAGTTTTGTTTGGTTATCTTGCAATCCCGAGATAATCGTCTCCATGCTCCAAATCCATTTTAAAGCCATTTTTAAGGCATTTCGCGCATACATGAAATGAACACATTTTTCTCCAAAACTATAACAGATGCAAGCTTGTCCTGTTTGGTGGAGATGATATTTAATAAAATAAGTAGAAATCCACTAAAAGTTTTGTTTGGTTATCTTGCAATCCCGAGATAATCGTCTCCATGCTCCAAATCCATTTTAAAGCCATTTTTAAGGCATTTCGCGCCTACATGAAATGAACACATTTTTCTCCAAAACTATAACAGATGCAAGCTTGTCCTGTTTGGTGGAGATGATATTTAATAAAATAAGTAGAAATCCACTAAAAGTTTTGTTTGGTTATCTTGCAATCCCGAGATAATCGTCTCCATGCTCCAAATCCATTTTAAAGCCATTTTTAAGGCATTTCGCGCATACATGAAATGAACACATTTTTCTCCAAAACTATAACAGATGCAAGCTTGTCCTGTTTGGTGGAGATGATATTTAATAAAATAAGTAGAAATCCACTAAAAGTTTTGTTTGGTTATCTTGCAATCCCGAGATAATCGTCTCCATGCTCCAAATCCATTTTAAAGCCATTTTTAAGGCATTTCGCGCATACATGAAATGAACACATTTTTCTCCAAAACTATAACAGATGCAAGCTTGTCCTGTTTGCTGGAGATGATATTTAATAAAATAAGTAGAAATCCACTAAAAGTTTTGTTTGGTTATCTTGCAATCCCGAGATAATCGTCTCCATGCTCCAAATCCATTTTAAAGCCATTTTTAAGGCATTTCGCGCATACATGAAATGAACACATTTTTCTCCAAAACTATAACAGATGCAAGCTTGTCCTGTTTGGTGGAGATGATATTTAATAAAATAAGTAGAAATCCACTAAAAGTTTTGTTTGGTTATCTTGCAATCCCGAGATAATCGTCTCCATGCTCCAAATCCATTTTAAAGCCATTTTTAGGGCATTTCGCGCATACATGAAATGAACACATTTTTCTCCAAAACTATAACAGATGCAAGCTTGTCCTGTTTGGTGGAGATGATATTTAATAAAATAAGTAGAAATCCACTAAAAGTTTTGTTTGGTTATCTTGCAATCCCGAGATAATCGTCTCCATGCTCCAAATCCATTTTAAAGCCATTTTTAAGGCATTTCGCGCATACATGAAATGAACACATTTTTCTCCAAAACTATAAAAGATGCAAGCTTGTCCTGTTTGGTGGAGATGATATTTAATAAAATGAGTAGAAATCCACTAAAAGTTTTGTTTGGTTATATTGCAATCCCGAGATAATCGTCTCCATGCTCCAAATCCATTTTAAAGCCATTTTTAAGGCATTTCGCGCATACATGAAATGAACACATTTTTCTCCAAAACTATAACAGATGCAAGCTTGTCCTGTTTGGTGGAGATGATATTTAATAAAATAAGTAGAAATCCACTAAAAGTTTTGTTTGGTTATCTTGCAATCCCGAGATAATCGTCTCCATGCTCCAAATCCATTTTAAAGCCATTTTTAAGGCATTTCGCGCATACATGAAATGAACACATTTTTCTCCAAAACTATAACACATGCAAGCTTGTCCTGTTTGGTGGAGATGATATTTAATAAAATAAGTAGAAATCCACTAAACGTTTTGTTTGGTTATCTTGCAATCCCGAGATAATCGTCTCCATGCTCCAAATCCATTTTAAAGCCATTTTTAAGGCATTTCGCGCATACATGAAATGAACACATTTTTCTCCAAAACTATAACAGATGCAAGCTTGTCCTGTTTGGTGGAGATGATATTTAATAAAATAAGTAGAAATCCACTAAAAGTTTTGTTTGGTTATCTTGCAATCCCGAGATAATCGTCTCCATGCTCCAAATCCATTTTAAAGCCATTTTTAAGGCATTTCGCGCATACATGAAATGAACACATTTTTCTCCAAAACTATAACAGATGCAAGCTTGTCCTGTTTGGTGGAGATGATATTTAATAAAATAAGTAGAAATCCACTAAAAGTTTTGTTTGGTTATCTTGCAATCCCGAGATAATCGTCTCCATGCTCCAAATCCATTTTAAAGCCATTTTAAGGCATTTCGCACATACATGAAATGAACACATTTTTCTCCAAAACTATAACAGATGCAAGCTTGTCCTGTTTGGTGGAGATGATATTTAATAAAATAAGTAGAAATCCACTAAAAGTTTTGTTTGGTTATCTTGCAATCCCGAGATAATCGTCTCCATGCTCCAAATCCATTTTAAAGCCATTTCAAAGGCATTTTGCGCATACATGAAATGAACACATTTTTCTCCAAAACTATAACACATGCAAGCTTGTCCTGTTTGGTGGAGATGATATTTAATAAAATAAGTAGAAATCCACTAAAAGTTTTGTTTGGTTATCTTGCAATCCCGAGATAATCGTCTCCATGCTCCAAATCCATTTTAAAGCCATTTTTAAGGCATTTCGCGCATACATGAAATGAACACATTTTTCTCCAAAACTATAACAGATGCAAGCTTGTCCTGTTTGGTGGAGATGATATTTAATAAAATAAGTAGAAATCCACTAAAAGTTTTGTTTGGTTATCTTGCAATCCTGAGATAATCGTCTCCATGCTCCAAATCCATTTTAAAGCCATTTTAAGGCATTTCGCGCATACATGAAATGAACACATTTTTCTCCAAAACTATAACAGATGCAAGCTTGTCCTGTTTGGTGGAGATGATATTTAATAAAATAAGTAGAAATCCACTAAAAGTTTTGTTTGGTTATCTTGCAATCTTGAGATAATCGTCTCCATGCTCCAAATCAATTTTAAAGCCATTTTTAAGGCATTTCGCGCATACATGAAATGAACACATTTTTCTCCAAAACTATAACAGATGCCAGCTTGTCCTGTTTGGTGGAGATGATATTTAATAAAATAAGTAGAAATCCACTAAAAGTTTTGTTTGGTTATCTTGCAATCCCGAGATAATCGTCTCCATGCTCCAAATCCATTTTAAAGCCATTTTTAAGGCATTTCGCGCATACATGAAATGAACACATTTTTCTCCAAAACTATAACAGATGCAAGCTTGTCCTGTTTGGTGGAGATGATATTTAATAAAATAAGTAGAAATCCACTAAAAGTTTTGTTTGGTTATCTTGCAATCCCGAGATAATCGTCTCCATGCTCCAAATCCATTTTAAAGCCATTTTTAAGGCATTTCGCGCATACATGAAATGAACACATTTTTCTCCAAAACTATAACAGATGCAAGCTTGTCCTGTTTGGTGGAGATGATATTTAATAAAATAAGTAGAAATCCACTAAAAGTTTTGTTTGGTTATCTTGCAATCCCGAGATAATCGTCTCCATGCTCCAAATCCATTTTAAAGCCATTTTTAAGGCATTTCGCGCATACATGAAATGAACACATTTTTCTCCAAAACTATAACAGATGCAAGCTTGTCCTGTTTGGTGGAGATGATATTTAATAAAATAAGTAGAAATCCACTAAAAGTTTTGTTTGGTTATCTTGCAATCCCGAGATAATCGTCTCCATGCTCCAAATCCATTTTAAAGCCATTTTTAAGGCATTTCGCGCATACATGAAATGAACACATTTTTCTCCAAAACTATAACAGATGCAAGCTTGTCCTGTTTGGTGGAGATGATATTTAATAAAATAAGTAGAAATCCACTAAAAGTTTTGTTTGGTTATCTTGCAATCCCGAGATAATCGTCTCCATGCTCCAAATCCATTTTAAAGCCATTTTTAAGGCATTTCGCGCATACATGAAATGAACACATTTTTCTCCAAAACTATAACAGATGCAAGCTTGTCCTGTTTGGTGGAGATGATATTTAATAAAATAAGTAGAAATCCACTAAAAGTTTTGTTTGGTTATCTTGCAATCTTGAGATAATCGTCTCCATGCTCCAAATCCATTTTAAAGCCATTTTTAAGGCATTTCGCGCATACATGAAATGAACACATTTTTCTCCAAAAATATAACAGATGCAAGCTTGTCCTGTTTGGTGGAGATGATATTTAATAAAATAAGTAGAAATCCACTAAAAGTTTTGTTTGGTTATCTTGCAATCCCGAGATAATCGTCTCCATGCTCCAAATCCATTTTAAAGCCATTTTTAAGGCATTTCGCGCATACATGAAATGAACACATTTTTCTCCAAAACTATAACAGATGCAAGCTTGTCCTGTTTGGTGGAGATGATATTTAATAAAATAAGTAGAAATCCACTAAAAGTTTTGTTTGGTTATCTTGCAATCCCGAGATAATCGTCTCCATGCTCCAAATCCATTTTAAAGCCATTTTTAAGGCATTTCGCGCATACATGAAATGAACACATTTTTCTCCAAAACTATAACAGATGCAAGCTTGTCCTGTTTGGTGGAGATGATATTTAATAAAATAAGTAGAAATCCACTAAAAGTTTTGTTTGGTTATCTTGCAATCCCGAGATAATCGTCTCCATGCTCCAAATCCATTTTAAAGCCATTTTTAAGGCATTTCGCGCATACATGAAATGAACACATTTTTCTCCAAAACTATAACAGATGCAAGCTTGTCCTGTTTGGTGGAGATGATATTTAATAAAATAAGTAGAAATCCACTAAAAGTTTTGTTTGGTTATCTTGCAATCCCGAGATAATCGTCTCCATGCTCCAAATCCATTTTAAAGCCATTTTTAAGGCATTTCGCGCATACATGAAATGAACACATTTTTCTCCAAAACTATAACAGATGCAAGCTTGTCCTGTTTGGTGGAGATGATATTTAATAAAATAAGTAGAAATCCACTAAAAGTTTTGTTTGGTTATCTTGCAATCCCGAGATAATCGTCTCCATGCTCCAAATCCATTTTAAAGCCATTTTTAAGGCATTTCGCGCATACATGAAATGAACACATTTTTCTCCAAAACTATAACAGATGCAAGCTTGTCCTGTTTGGTGGAGATGATATTTAATAAAATAAGTAGAAATCCACTAAAAGTTTTGTTTGGTTATCTTGCAATCCCGAGATAATCGTCTCCATGCTCCAAATCCATTTTAAAGCCATTTCAAAGGCATTTTGCGCATACATGAAATGAACACATTTTTCTCCAAAACTATAACACATGCAAGCTTGTCCTGTTTGGTGGAGATGATATTTAATAAAATAAGTAGAAATCCACTAAAAGTTTTGTTTGGTTATCTTGCAATCCCGAGATAATCGTCTCCATGCTCCAAATCCATTTTAAAGCCATTTTTAAGGCATTTCGCGCATACATAAAATGAACACATTTTTCTCCAAAACTATAACAGATGCAAGCTTGTCCTGTTTGGTGGAGATGATATTTAATAAAATAAGTAGAAATCCACTAAAAGTTTTGTTTGGTTATCTTGCAATCCCGAGATAATCGTCTCCATGCTCCAAATCCATTTTAAAGCCATTTTTAAGGCATTTCGCGCATACATGAAATGAACACATTTTTCTCCAAAACTATAACAGATGCAAGCTTGTCCTGTTTGGTGGAGATGATATTTAATAAAATAAGTAGAAATCCACTAAAAGTTTTGTTTGGTTATCTTGCAATCCCGAGATAATCGTCTCCATGCTCCAAATCCATTTTAAAGCCATTTTTAAGGCATTTCGCGCATACATGAAATGAACACATTTTTCTCCAAAACTATAACAGATGCAAGCTTGTCCTGTTTGGTGGAGATGATATTTAATAAAATAAGTAGAAATCCACTAAAAGTTTTGTTTGGTTATCTTGCAATACCGAGATAATCGTCTCCATGCTCCAAATCCATTTTAAAGCCATTTTTAAGGCATTTCGCGCATACATGAAATGAACACATTTTTCTCCAAAACTATAACAGATGCAAGCTTGTCCTGTTTGGTGGAGATGATATTTAATAAAATAAGTAGAAATCCACTAAAAGTTTTGTTTGGTTATCTTGCAATCCCGAGATAATCGTCTCCATGCTCCAAATCCATTTTAAAGCCATTTTTAAGGCATTTCGCGCATACATGAAATGAACACATTTTTCTCCAAAACTATAACAGATGCAAGCTTGTCCTGTTTGGTGGAGATGATATTTAATAAAATAAGTAGAAATCCACTAAAAGTTTTGTTTGGTTATCTTGCAATCTGAGATAATCGTCTCCATGCTCCAAATCCATTTTAAAGCCATTTTTAAGGCATTTCGCGCATACATGAAATGAACACATTTTTCTCCAAAACTATAACAGATGCAAGCTTGTCCTGTTTGGTGGAGATGATATTTAATAAAATAAGTAGAAATCCACTAAAAGTTTTGTTTGGTTATCTTGCAATCCCGAGATAATCGTCTCCATGCTCCAAATCCATTTAAAGCCATTTTTAAGGCATTTCGCGCATACATGAAATGAACACATTTTTCTCCAAAACTATAACAGATGCAAGCTTGTCCTGTTTGGTGGAGATGATATTTAATAAAATAAGTAGAAATCCACTAAAAGTTTTGTTTGGTTATCTTGCAATCCCGAGATAATCGTCTCCATGCTCCAAATCCATTTTAAAGCCATTTTTAAGGCACTTCGCGCATACATGAAATGAACACATTTTTCTCCAAAACTATAACAGATGCAAGCTTGTCCTGTTTGGTGGAGATGATATTTAATAAAATAAGTAGAAATCCACTAAAAGTTTTGTTTGGTTATCTTGCAATCCCGAGATAATCGTCTCCATGCTCCAAATCCATTTTAAAGCCATTTTTAAGGCATTTCGCGCATACATGAAATGAACACATTTTTCTCCAAAACTATAACAGATGCAAGCTTGTCCTGTTTGGTGGAGATGATATTTAATAAAATAAGTAGAAATCCACTAAAAGTTTTGTTTGGTTATCTTGCAATCCCGAGATAATCGTCTCCATGCTCCAAATCCATTTTAAAGCCATTTTTAAGGCATTTCGCGCATACATGAAATGAACACATTTTTCTCCAAAACTATAACAGATGCAAGCTTGTCCTGTTTGGTGGAGATGATATTTAATAAAATAAGTAGAAATCCACTAAAAGTTTTGTTTGGTTATCTTGCAATCTTGAGATAATCGTCTCCATGCTCCAAATCCATTTTAAAGCCATTTTTAAGGCATTTCGCGCATACATGAAATGAACACATTTTTCTCCAAAACTATAACAGATGCAAGCTTGTCCTGTTTGGTGGAGATGATATTTAATAAAATAAGTAGAAATCCACTAAAAGTTTTGTTTGGTTATCTTGCAATCCCGAGATAATCGTCTCCATGCTCCAAATCCATTTTAAAGCCATTTTTAAGGCATTTCGCGCATACATGAAATGAACACATTTTTCTCCAAAACTATAACAGATGCAAGCTTGTCCTGTTTGGTGGAGATGATATTTAATAAAATAAGTAGAAATCCACTAAAAGTTTTGTTTGGTTATCTTGCAATCCCGAGATAATCGTCTCCATGCTCCAAATCCATTTTAAAGCCATTTTTAAGGCATTTCGCGCATACATGAAATGAACACATTTTTCTCCAAAACTATAACAGATGCAAGCTTGTCCTGTTTGGTGGAGATGATATTTAATAAAATAAGTAGAAATCCACTAAAAGTTTTGTTTGGTTATCTTGCAATCCCGAGATAATCGTCTCCATGCTCCAAATCCATTTTAAAGCCATTTTTAAGGCATTTCGCACATACATGAAATGAACACATTTTTCTCCAAAACTATAACAGATGCAAGCTTGTCCTGTTTGGTGGAGATGATATTTAATAAAATAAGTAGAAATCCACTAAAAGTTTTGTTTGGTTATCTTGCAATCCCGAGATAATCGTCTCCATGCTCCAAATCCATTTTAAAGCCATTTTTAAGGCATTTCGCGCATACATGAAATGAACACATTTTTCTCCAAAACTATAACAGATGCAAGCTTGTACTGTTTGGTGGAGATAATATTTAATAAAATAAGTAGAAATCTACTAAAAGTTTCGTTTGTTTATATTGCCATCCTGAGATAATCGTCTCCATGCTCCAAATCCATTTTAAAGCCATTTCAAAGGCATTTTGCGCATACATGAAATGAACACATTTTTCTCCAAAACTATAACACATGCAAGCTTGTCCTGTTTGGTGGAGATGATATTTAATAAAATAAGTAGAAATCCACTAAAAGTTTTGTTTGGTTATCTTGCAATCCCGAGATAATCGTCTCCATGCTCCAAATCCATTTTAAAGCCATTTTTAAGGCATTTCGCGCATACATGAAATGAACACATTTTTCTCCAAAACTATAACAGATGCAAGCTTGTCCTGTTTGGTGGAGATGATATTTAATAAAATAAGTAGAAATCCACTAAAAGTTTTGTTTGGTTATCTTGCAATCCCGAGATAATCGTCTCCATGCTCCAAATCCATTTTAAAGCCATTTTTAAGGCATTTCGCGCATACATGAAATGAACACATTTTTCTCCAAAACTATAACAGATGCAAGCTTGTCCTGTTTGGTGGAGATGATATTTAATAAAATAAGTAGAAATCCACTAAAAGTTTTGTTTGGTTATCTTGCAATCCCGAGATAATCGTCTCCATGCTCCAAATCCATTTTAAAGCCATTTTTAAGGCATTTCACGCATACATGAAATGAACACATTTTTCTCCAAAACTATAACAGATGCAAGCTTGTCCTGTTTGGTGGAGATGATATTTAATAAAATAAGTAGAAATCCACTAAAAGTTTTGTTTGGTTATCTTGCAATCCCGAGATAATCGTCTCCATGCTCCAAATCCATTTTAAGCCATTTTTAAGGCATTTCGCGCATACATGAAATGAACACATTTTTCTCCAAAACTATAACAGATGCAAGCTTGTCCTGTTTGGTGGAGATAATATTTAATAAAATAAGTAGAAATCTACTAAAAGTTTCGTTTGTTTATATTGCCATCCTGAGATAATCGTCTCCATGCTCCAAATCCATTTTAAGCCATTTCAAAGGCATTTTGCGCATACATGAAATGAACACATTTTTCTCCAAAACTATAACACATGCAAGCTTGTCCTGTTTGGTGGAGATGATATTTAATAAAATAAGTAGAAATCCACTAAATGTTTTGTTTGGTTA
>NW_027444332.1:0-24635 GCF_048569485.1 Anomaloglossus baeobatrachus | reverse complement strand
AGTGGTGATGAGTTTGCTATTTGGATGAATAAAGAAAGTCAAAAGTGTGAAAGATAAAAAACAAAAGGAGGAAGTGTGAAAAGTGAATGGGCCAAATTGAGGTGCATATGAAGACGTATGCTTTCTTCCAATTCATTAAATCGGGCTAATATGAATCAGGTGAATTGAGTTCTGCTTTTGGAAACTGGGTTAAGAAGGGGTGCACCGTTCCTGGAGGTACTGCAATACCAGGTCAATGCGTGGAGTGGACAGAGCAAGCTCTTTTTCCATCTCCCTGTTCTAAAAATCCATTTAATATATGGTCCCCAGATAGGGGACGTATCAGATATTAAACTGATAAGAACAGATACTACACTTGATCTTAGCCAAAAGGCCGAGAAGCGATAACCAGAATTGGTTTGGGCCTCGAGTGGCACCCTGGCCTATGCCGGACACATCTTAGGGAGAGAGAGCGAGAGGGAGACAAACCCACGCCTACACAAGACATTTTGTCACCCAAGCCAACCCTTGAAAAGGCTGCTTTGCAGAGCCAAAACAAGAAGAATGGTGCGTTTTGCAGCCGCCGCCCACTGCAATGAATCTGAATAACTCCTCCTTTAGGGCGCAAGCAACTCCCCTCCCCCTTGCAGTCTTTCCAATTCACGATACAAAAAGACGGACAGGACAGGTTGCCTGACTTTCCGTCACTGCCACCCTTTGCCATCCTTACCCGTAGAAAGCCCTTTCATCATCCCCAAACCCTAATCTTTTCCCTTTCCTTCCCAGCCCCCAAACCCTGCCCTCTGTACCTTTCTCACCACCCGCTTCCCTTCTCCTGTCATCCCCCTACCACCCGGGAAAAAAAGAGATTGCCCCCTCCTTCCACTAGCCCACCCTCCCACCCAAAGAACAACTTCTTCTGCGCAGCTTGTTTTCTAGGCAGCAGCGCTATTGTGATGTCATCGGGGGGCATTGTGACAAGCCGCCAGTGTTCCGTCTCTTCATGTTGTGCACAGTTCAAACGGAAAATACATCAACAGGCAGACTACAGAAAAGCTTACTATCAAAGGTTAGAGGGGGGCTTTCTCAGAGGGCTTTTTACAGTTTTTCTATTCCCAATTAGCCGTTTAAGTGTACTTATTGAAAGTAGTAATTCTTTCATAGGCCGCCCTTTCTTAGTATTTGACGTTCCTTATATTGCGGTATGAGGCTTCGCAGTAGGTTGCAAACATTCATCACCCATGACTGTCCCCAATTGAGCTCAGAAGCTCAATGTCTATCATGACCTCTCTTTTAGAATGTCCAAGAGCAAGCAAACTATTCCTCCAGGAGAGGGCGCCAACAGACTACTAAAGAGATCATCATTACTCAAAGAAAACCCCAAAAACCAATGCATGATAGGAATAAACAGGTAACTTTCTTTGGAGTGGAAGCGGAGAGATCGCACCAGATGCCAATTCTAGATGTTATCACACCTGTGGTCACTGCAGCAGCAGGTGAATCCACTTTGTCCAAAAGGGATCTATTCCATTCAATTGCAAATGATCTAGATAAGACAGAGAACTGCAGCACGGGGACATAGCCGAGTTGGTCAGGTTGAGTGGTGATGAGTTTGCTATTTGGATGAATAAAGAAAGTCAAAAGTGTGAAAGATAAAAAACAAAAGGAGGAAGTGTGAAAAGTGAATGGGCCAAATTGAGGTGCATATGAAGACGTATGCTTTCTTCCAATTCATTAAATCGGGCTAATATGAATCAGGTGAATTGAGTTCTGCTTTTGGAAACTGGGTTAAGAAGGGGTGCACCGTTCCTGGAGGTACTGCAATACCAGGTCAATGCGTGGAGTGGACAGAGCAAGCTCTTTTTCCATCTCCCTGTTCTAAAAATCCATTTAATATATGGTCCCCAGATAGGGGACGTATCAGATATTAAACTGATAAGAACAGATACTACACTTGATCTTAGCCAAAAGGCCGAGAAGCGATAACCAGAATTGGTTTGGGCCTCGAGTGGCACCCTGGCCTATGCCGGACACATCTTAGGGAGAGAGAGCGAGAGGGAGACAAACCCACGCCTACACAAGACATTTTGTCACCCAAGCCAACCCTTGAAAAGGCTGCTTTGCAGAGCCAAAACAAGAAGAATGGTGCGTTTTGCAGCCGCCGCCCACTGCAATGAATCTGAATAACTCCTCCTTTAGGGCGCAAGCAACTCCCCTCCCCCTTGCAGTCTTTCCAATTCACGATACAAAAAGACGGACAGGACAGGTTGCCTGACTTTCCGTCACTGCCACCCTTTGCCATCCTTACCCGTAGAAAGCCCTTTCATCATCCCCAAACCCTAATCTTTTCCCTTTCCTTCCCAGCCCCCAAACCCTGCCCTCTGTACCTTTCTCACCACCCGCTTCCCTTCTCCTGTCATCCCCCTACCACCCGGGAAAAAAAGAGATTGCCCCCTCCTTCCACTAGCCCACCCTCCCACCCAAAGAACAACTTCTTCTGCGCAGCTTGTTTTCTAGGCAGCAGCGCTATTGTGATGTCATCGGGGGGCATTGTGACAAGCCGCCAGTGTTCCGTCTCTTCATGTTGTGCACAGTTCAAACGGAAAATACATCAACAGGCAGACTACAGAAAAGCTTACTATCAAAGGTTAGAGGGGGGCTTTCTCAGAGGGCTTTTTACAGTTTTTCTATTCCCAATTAGCCGTTTAAGTGTACTTATTGAAAGTAGTAATTCTTTCATAGGCCGCCCTTTCTTAGTATTTGACGTTCCTTATATTGCGGTATGAGGCTTCGCAGTAGGTTGCAAACATTCATCACCCATGACTGTCCCCAATTGAGCTCAGAAGCTCAATGTCTATCATGACCTCTCTTTTAGAATGTCCAAGAGCAAGCAAACTATTCCTCCAGGAGAGGGCGCCAACAGACTACTAAAGAGATCATCATTACTCAAAGAAAACCCCAAAAACCAATGCATGATAGGAATAAACAGGTAACTTTCTTTGGAGTGGAAGCGGAGAGATCGCACCAGATGCCAATTCTAGATGTTATCACACCTGTGGTCACTGCAGCAGCAGGTGAATCCACTTTGTCCAAAAGGGATCTATTCCATTCAATTGCAAATGATCTAGATAAGACAGAGAACTGCAGCACGGGGACATAGCCGAGTTGGTCAGGTTGAGTGGTGATGAGTTTGCTATTTGGATGAATAAAGAAAGTCAAAAGTGTGAAAGATAAAAAACAAAAGGAGGAAGTGTGAAAAGTGAATGGGCCAAATTGAGGTGCATATGAAGACGTATGCTTTCTTCCAATTCATTAAATCGGGCTAATATGAATCAGGTGAATTGAGTTCTGCTTTTGGAAACTGGGTTAAGAAGGGGTGCACCGTTCCTGGAGGTACTGCAATACCAGGTCAATGCGTGGAGTGGACAGAGCAAGCTCTTTTTCCATCTCCCTGTTCTAAAAATCCATTTAATATATGGTCCCCAGATAGGGGACGTATCAGATATTAAACTGATAAGAACAGATACTACACTTGATCTTAGCCAAAAGGCCGAGAAGCGATAACCAGAATTGGTTTGGGCCTCGAGTGGCACCCTGGCCTATGCCGGACACATCTTAGGGAGAGAGAGCGAGAGGGAGACAAACCCACGCCTACACAAGACATTTTGTCACCCAAGCCAACCCTTGAAAAGGCTGCTTTGCAGAGCCAAAACAAGAAGAATGGTGCGTTTTGCAGCCGCCGCCCACTGCAATGAATCTGAATAACTCCTCCTTTAGGGCGCAAGCAACTCCCCTCCCCCTTGCAGTCTTTCCAATTCACGATACAAAAAGACGGACAGGACAGGTTGCCTGACTTTCCGTCACTGCCACCCTTTGCCATCCTTACCCGTAGAAAGCCCTTTCATCATCCCCAAACCCTAATCTTTTCCCTTTCCTTCCCAGCCCCCAAACCCTGCCCTCTGTACCTTTCTCACCACCCGCTTCCCTTCTCCTGTCATCCCCCTACCACCCGGGAAAAAAAGAGATTGCCCCCTCCTTCCACTAGCCCACCCTCCCACCCAAAGAACAACTTCTTCTGCGCAGCTTGTTTTCTAGGCAGCAGCGCTATTGTGATGTCATCGGGGGGCATTGTGACAAGCCGCCAGTGTTCCGTCTCTTCATGTTGTGCACAGTTCAAACGGAAAATACATCAACAGGCAGACTACAGAAAAGCTTACTATCAAAGGTTAGAGGGGGGCTTTCTCAGAGGGCTTTTTACAGTTTTTCTATTCCCAATTAGCCGTTTAAGTGTACTTATTGAAAGTAGTAATTCTTTCATAGGCCGCCCTTTCTTAGTATTTGACGTTCCTTATATTGCGGTATGAGGCTTCGCAGTAGGTTGCAAACATTCATCACCCATGACTGTCCCCAATTGAGCTCAGAAGCTCAATGTCTATCATGACCTCTCTTTTAGAATGTCCAAGAGCAAGCAAACTATTCCTCCAGGAGAGGGCGCCAACAGACTACTAAAGAGATCATCATTACTCAAAGAAAACCCCAAAAACCAATGCATGATAGGAATAAACAGGTAACTTTCTTTGGAGTGGAAGCGGAGAGATCGCACCAGATGCCAATTCTAGATGTTATCACACCTGTGGTCACTGCAGCAGCAGGTGAATCCACTTTGTCCAAAAGGGATCTATTCCATTCAATTGCAAATGATCTAGATAAGACAGAGAACTGCAGCACGGGGACATAGCCGAGTTGGTCAGGTTGAGTGGTGATGAGTTTGCTATTTGGATGAATAAAGAAAGTCAAAAGTGTGAAAGATAAAAAACAAAAGGAGGAAGTGTGAAAAGTGAATGGGCCAAATTGAGGTGCATATGAAGACGTATGCTTTCTTCCAATTCATTAAATCGGGCTAATATGAATCAGGTGAATTGAGTTCTGCTTTTGGAAACTGGGTTAAGAAGGGGTGCACCGTTCCTGGAGGTACTGCAATACCAGGTCAATGCGTGGAGTGGACAGAGCAAGCTCTTTTTCCATCTCCCTGTTCTAAAAATCCATTTAATATATGGTCCCCAGATAGGGGACGTATCAGATATTAAACTGATAAGAACAGATACTACACTTGATCTTAGCCAAAAGGCCGAGAAGCGATAACCAGAATTGGTTTGGGCCTCGAGTGGCACCCTGGCCTATGCCGGACACATCTTAGGGAGAGAGAGCGAGAGGGAGACAAACCCACGCCTACACAAGACATTTTGTCACCCAAGCCAACCCTTGAAAAGGCTGCTTTGCAGAGCCAAAACAAGAAGAATGGTGCGTTTTGCAGCCGCCGCCCACTGCAATGAATCTGAATAACTCCTCCTTTAGGGCGCAAGCAACTCCCCTCCCCCTTGCAGTCTTTCCAATTCACGATACAAAAAGACGGACAGGACAGGTTGCCTGACTTTCCGTCACTGCCACCCTTTGCCATCCTTACCCGTAGAAAGCCCTTTCATCATCCCCAAACCCTAATCTTTTCCCTTTCCTTCCCAGCCCCCAAACCCTGCCCTCTGTACCTTTCTCACCACCCGCTTCCCTTCTCCTGTCATCCCCCTACCACCCGGGAAAAAAAGAGATTGCCCCCTCCTTCCACTAGCCCACCCTCCCACCCAAAGAACAACTTCTTCTGCGCAGCTTGTTTTCTAGGCAGCAGCGCTATTGTGATGTCATCGGGGGGCATTGTGACAAGCCGCCAGTGTTCCGTCTCTTCATGTTGTGCACAGTTCAAACGGAAAATACATCGACAGGCAGACTACAGAAAAGCTTACTATCAAAGGTTAGAGGGGGGCTTTCTCAGAGGGCTTTTTACAGTTTTTCTATTCCCAATTAGCCGTTTAAGTGTACTTATTGAAAGTAGTAATTCTTTCATAGGCCGCCCTTTCTTAGTATTTGACGTTCCTTATATTGCGGTATGAGGCTTCGCAGTAGGTTGCAAACATTCATCACCCATGACTGTCCCCAATTGAGCTCAGAAGCTCAATGTCTATCATGACCTCTCTTTTAGAATGTCCAAGAGCAAGCAAACTATTCCTCCAGGAGAGGGCGCCAACAGACTACTAAAGAGATCATCATTACTCAAAGAAAACCCCAAAAACCAATGCATGATAGGAATAAACAGGTAACTTTCTTTGGAGTGGAAGCGGAGAGATCGCACCAGATGCCAATTCTAGATGTTATCACACCTGTGGTCACTGCAGCAGCAGGTGAATCCACTTTGTCCAAAAGGGATCTATTCCATTCAATTGCAAATGATCTAGATAAGACAGAGAACTGCAGCACGGGGACATAGCCGAGTTGGTCAGGTTGAGTGGTGATGAGTTTGCTATTTGGATGAATAAAGAAAGTCAAAAGTGTGAAAGATAAAAAACAAAAGGAGGAAGTGTGAAAAGTGAATGGGCCAAATTGAGGTGCATATGAAGACGTATGCTTTCTTCCAATTCATTAAATCGGGCTAATATGAATCAGGTGAATTGAGTTCTGCTTTTGGAAACTGGGTTAAGAAGGGGTGCACCGTTCCTGGAGGTACTGCAATACCAGGTCAATGCGTGGAGTGGACAGAGCAAGCTCTTTTTCCATCTCCCTGTTCTAAAAATCCATTTAATATATGGTCCCCAGATAGGGGACGTATCAGATATTAAACTGATAAGAACAGATACTACACTTGATCTTAGCCAAAAGGCCGAGAAGCGATAACCAGAATTGGTTTGGGCCTCGAGTGGCACCCTGGCCTATGCCGGACACATCTTAGGGAGAGAGAGCGAGAGGGAGACAAACCCACGCCTACACAAGACATTTTGTCACCCAAGCCAACCCTTGAAAAGGCTGCTTTGCAGAGCCAAAACAAGAAGAATGGTGCGTTTTGCAGCCGCCGCCCACTGCAATGAATCTGAATAACTCCTCCTTTAGGGCGCAAGCAACTCCCCTCCCCCTTGCAGTCTTTCCAATTCACGATACAAAAAGACGGACAGGACAGGTTGCCTGACTTTCCGTCACTGCCACCCTTTGCCATCCTTACCCGTAGAAAGCCCTTTCATCATCCCCAAACCCTAATCTTTTCCCTTTCCTTCCCAGCCCCCAAACCCTGCCCTCTGTACCTTTCTCACCACCCGCTTCCCTTCTCCTGTCATCCCCCTACCACCCGGGAAAAAAAGAGATTGCCCCCTCCTTCCACTAGCCCACCCTCCCACCCAAAGAACAACTTCTTCTGCGCAGCTTGTTTTCTAGGCAGCAGCGCTATTGTGATGTCATCGGGGGGCATTGTGACAAGCCGCCAGTGTTCCGTCTCTTCATGTTGTGCACAGTTCAAACGGAAAATACATCAACAGGCAGACTACAGAAAAGCTTACTATCAAAGGTTAGAGGGGGGCTTTCTCAGAGGGCTTTTTACAGTTTTTCTATTCCCAATTAGCCGTTTAAGTGTACTTATTGAAAGTAGTAATTCTTTCATAGGCCGCCCTTTCTTAGTATTTGACGTTCCTTATATTGCGGTATGAGGCTTCGCAGTAGGTTGCAAACATTCATCACCCATGACTGTCCCCAATTGAGCTCAGAAGCTCAATGTCTATCATGACCTCTCTTTTAGAATGTCCAAGAGCAAGCAAACTATTCCTCCAGGAGAGGGCGCCAACAGACTACTAAAGAGATCATCATTACTCAAAGAAAACCCCAAAAACCAATGCATGATAGGAATAAACAGGTAACTTTCTTTGGAGTGGAAGCGGAGAGATCGCACCAGATGCCAATTCTAGATGTTATCACACCTGTGGTCACTGCAGCAGCAGGTGAATCCACTTTGTCCAAAAGGGATCTATTCCATTCAATTGCAAATGATCTAGATAAGACAGAGAACTGCAGCACGGGGACATAGCCGAGTTGGTCAGGTTGAGTGGTGATGAGTTTGCTATTTGGATGAATAAAGAAAGTCAAAAGTGTGAAAGATAAAAAACAAAAGGAGGAAGTGTGAAAAGTGAATGGGCCAAATTGAGGTGCATATGAAGACGTATGCTTTCTTCCAATTCATTAAATCGGGCTAATATGAATCAGGTGAATTGAGTTCTGCTTTTGGAAACTGGGTTAAGAAGGGGTGCACCGTTCCTGGAGGTACTGCAATACCAGGTCAATGCGTGGAGTGGACAGAGCAAGCTCTTTTTCCATCTCCCTGTTCTAAAAATCCATTTAATATATGGTCCCCAGATAGGGGACGTATCAGATATTAAACTGATAAGAACAGATACTACACTTGATCTTAGCCAAAAGGCCGAGAAGCGATAACCAGAATTGGTTTGGGCCTCGAGTGGCACCCTGGCCTATGCCGGACACATCTTAGGGAGAGAGAGCGAGAGGGAGACAAACCCACGCCTACACAAGACATTTTGTCACCCAAGCCAACCCTTGAAAAGGCTGCTTTGCAGAGCCAAAACAAGAAGAATGGTGCGTTTTGCAGCCGCCGCCCACTGCAATGAATCTGAATAACTCCTCCTTTAGGGCGCAAGCAACTCCCCTCCCCCTTGCAGTCTTTCCAATTCACGATACAAAAAGACGGACAGGACAGGTTGCCTGACTTTCCGTCACTGCCACCCTTTGCCATCCTTACCCGTAGAAAGCCCTTTCATCATCCCCAAACCCTAATCTTTTCCCTTTCCTTCCCAGCCCCCAAACCCTGCCCTCTGTACCTTTCTCACCACCCGCTTCCCTTCTCCTGTCATCCCCCTACCACCCGGGAAAAAAAGAGATTGCCCCCTCCTTCCACTAGCCCACCCTCCCACCCAAAGAACAACTTCTTCTGCGCAGCTTGTTTTCTAGGCAGCAGCGCTATTGTGATGTCATCGGGGGGCATTGTGACAAGCCGCCAGTGTTCCGTCTCTTCATGTTGTGCACAGTTCAAACGGAAAATACATCAACAGGCAGACTACAGAAAAGCTTACTATCAAAGGTTAGAGGGGGGCTTTCTCAGAGGGCTTTTTACAGTTTTTCTATTCCCAATTAGCCGTTTAAGTGTACTTATTGAAAGTAGTAATTCTTTCATAGGCCGCCCTTTCTTAGTATTTGACGTTCCTTATATTGCGGTATGAGGCTTCGCAGTAGGTTGCAAACATTCATCACCCATGACTGTCCCCAATTGAGCTCAGAAGCTCAATGTCTATCATGACCTCTCTTTTAGAATGTCCAAGAGCAAGCAAACTATTCCTCCAGGAGAGGGCGCCAACAGACTACTAAAGAGATCATCATTACTCAAAGAAAACCCCAAAAACCAATGCATGATAGGAATAAACAGGTAACTTTCTTTGGAGTGGAAGCGGAGAGATCGCACCAGATGCCAATTCTAGATGTTATCACACCTGTGGTCACTGCAGCAGCAGGTGAATCCACTTTGTCCAAAAGGGATCTATTCCATTCAATTGCAAATGATCTAGATAAGACAGAGAACTGCAGCACGGGGACATAGCCGAGTTGGTCAGGTTGAGTGGTGATGAGTTTGCTATTTGGATGAATAAAGAAAGTCAAAAGTGTGAAAGATAAAAAACAAAAGGAGGAAGTGTGAAAAGTGAATGGGCCAAATTGAGGTGCATATGAAGACGTATGCTTTCTTCCAATTCATTAAATCGGGCTAATATGAATCAGGTGAATTGAGTTCTGCTTTTGGAAACTGGGTTAAGAAGGGGTGCACCGTTCCTGGAGGTACTGCAATACCAGGTCAATGCGTGGAGTGGACAGAGCAAGCTCTTTTTCCATCTCCCTGTTCTAAAAATCCATTTAATATATGGTCCCCAGATAGGGGACGTATCAGATATTAAACTGATAAGAACAGATACTACACTTGATCTTAGCCAAAAGGCCGAGAAGCGATAACCAGAATTGGTTTGGGCCTCGAGTGGCACCCTGGCCTATGCCGGACACATCTTAGGGAGAGAGAGCGAGAGGGAGACAAACCCACGCCTACACAAGACATTTTGTCACCCAAGCCAACCCTTGAAAAGGCTGCTTTGCAGAGCCAAAACAAGAAGAATGGTGCGTTTTGCAGCCGCCGCCCACTGCAATGAATCTGAATAACTCCTCCTTTAGGGCGCAAGCAACTCCCCTCCCCCTTGCAGTCTTTCCAATTCACGATACAAAAAGACGGACAGGACAGGTTGCCTGACTTTCCGTCACTGCCACCCTTTGCCATCCTTACCCGTAGAAAGCCCTTTCATCATCCCCAAACCCTAATCTTTTCCCTTTCCTTCCCAGCCCCCAAACCCTGCCCTCTGTACCTTTCTCACCACCCGCTTCCCTTCTCCTGTCATCCCCCTACCACCCGGGAAAAAAAGAGATTGCCCCCTCCTTCCACTAGCCCACCCTCCCACCCAAAGAACAACTTCTTCTGCGCAGCTTGTTTTCTAGGCAGCAGCGCTATTGTGATGTCATCGGGGGGCATTGTGACAAGCCGCCAGTGTTCCGTCTCTTCATGTTGTGCACAGTTCAAACGGAAAATACATCAACAGGCAGACTACAGAAAAGCTTACTATCAAAGGTTAGAGGGGGGCTTTCTCAGAGGGCTTTTTACAGTTTTTCTATTCCCAATTAGCCGTTTAAGTGTACTTATTGAAAGTAGTAATTCTTTCATAGGCCGCCCTTTCTTAGTATTTGACGTTCCTTATATTGCGGTATGAGGCTTCGCAGTAGGTTGCAAACATTCATCACCCATGACTGTCCCCAATTGAGCTCAGAAGCTCAATGTCTATCATGACCTCTCTTTTAGAATGTCCAAGAGCAAGCAAACTATTCCTCCAGGAGAGGGCGCCAACAGACTACTAAAGAGATCATCATTACTCAAAGAAAACCCCAAAAACCAATGCATGATAGGAATAAACAGGTAACTTTCTTTGGAGTGGAAGCGGAGAGATCGCACCAGATGCCAATTCTAGATGTTATCACACCTGTGGTCACTGCAGCAGCAGGTGAATCCACTTTGTCCAAAAGGGATCTATTCCATTCAATTGCAAATGATCTAGATAAGACAGAGAACTGCAGCACGGGGACATAGCCGAGTTGGTCAGGTTGAGTGGTGATGAGTTTGCTATTTGGATGAATAAAGAAAGTCAAAAGTGTGAAAGATAAAAAACAAAAGGAGGAAGTGTGAAAAGTGAATGGGCCAAATTGAGGTGCATATGAAGACGTATGCTTTCTTCCAATTCATTAAATCGGGCTAATATGAATCAGGTGAATTGAGTTCTGCTTTTGGAAACTGGGTTAAGAAGGGGTGCACCGTTCCTGGAGGTACTGCAATACCAGGTCAATGCGTGGAGTGGACAGAGCAAGCTCTTTTTCCATCTCCCTGTTCTAAAAATCCATTTAATATATGGTCCCCAGATAGGGGACGTATCAGATATTAAACTGATAAGAACAGATACTACACTTGATCTTAGCCAAAAGGCCGAGAAGCGATAACCAGAATTGGTTTGGGCCTCGAGTGGCACCCTGGCCTATGCCGGACACATCTTAGGGAGAGAGAGCGAGAGGGAGACAAACCCACGCCTACACAAGACATTTTGTCACCCAAGCCAACCCTTGAAAAGGCTGCTTTGCAGAGCCAAAACAAGAAGAATGGTGCGTTTTGCAGCCGCCGCCCACTGCAATGAATCTGAATAACTCCTCCTTTAGGGCGCAAGCAACTCCCCTCCCCCTTGCAGTCTTTCCAATTCACGATACAAAAAGACGGACAGGACAGGTTGCCTGACTTTCCGTCACTGCCACCCTTTGCCATCCTTACCCGTAGAAAGCCCTTTCATCATCCCCAAACCCTAATCTTTTCCCTTTCCTTCCCAGCCCCCAAACCCTGCCCTCTGTACCTTTCTCACCACCCGCTTCCCTTCTCCTGTCATCCCCCTACCACCCGGGAAAAAAAGAGATTGCCCCCTCCTTCCACTAGCCCACCCTCCCACCCAAAGAACAACTTCTTCTGCGCAGCTTGTTTTCTAGGCAGCAGCGCTATTGTGATGTCATCGGGGGGCATTGTGACAAGCCGCCAGTGTTCCGTCTCTTCATGTTGTGCACAGTTCAAACGGAAAATACATCAACAGGCAGACTACAGAAAAGCTTACTATCAAAGGTTAGAGGGGGGCTTTCTCAGAGGGCTTTTTACAGTTTTTCTATTCCCAATTAGCCGTTTAAGTGTACTTATTGAAAGTAGTAATTCTTTCATAGGCCGCCCTTTCTTAGTATTTGACGTTCCTTATATTGCGGTATGAGGCTTCGCAGTAGGTTGCAAACATTCATCACCCATGACTGTCCCCAATTGAGCTCAGAAGCTCAATGTCTATCATGACCTCTCTTTTAGAATGTCCAAGAGCAAGCAAACTATTCCTCCAGGAGAGGGCGCCAACAGACTACTAAAGAGATCATCATTACTCAAAGAAAACCCCAAAAACCAATGCATGATAGGAATAAACAGGTAACTTTCTTTGGAGTGGAAGCGGAGAGATCGCACCAGATGCCAATTCTAGATGTTATCACACCTGTGGTCACTGCAGCAGCAGGTGAATCCACTTTGTCCAAAAGGGATCTATTCCATTCAATTGCAAATGATCTAGATAAGACAGAGAACTGCAGCACGGGGACATAGCCGAGTTGGTCAGGTTGAGTGGTGATGAGTTTGCTATTTGGATGAATAAAGAAAGTCAAAAGTGTGAAAGATAAAAAACAAAAGGAGGAAGTGTGAAAAGTGAATGGGCCAAATTGAGGTGCATATGAAGACGTATGCTTTCTTCCAATTCATTAAATCGGGCTAATATGAATCAGGTGAATTGAGTTCTGCTTTTGGAAACTGGGTTAAGAAGGGGTGCACCGTTCCTGGAGGTACTGCAATACCAGGTCAATGCGTGGAGTGGACAGAGCAAGCTCTTTTTCCATCTCCCTGTTCTAAAAATCCATTTAATATATGGTCCCCAGATAGGGGACGTATCAGATATTAAACTGATAAGAACAGATACTACACTTGATCTTAGCCAAAAGGCCGAGAAGCGATAACCAGAATTGGTTTGGGCCTCGAGTGGCACCCTGGCCTATGCCGGACACATCTTAGGGAGAGAGAGCGAGAGGGAGACAAACCCACGCCTACACAAGACATTTTGTCACCCAAGCCAACCCTTGAAAAGGCTGCTTTGCAGAGCCAAAACAAGAAGAATGGTGCGTTTTGCAGCCGCCGCCCACTGCAATGAATCTGAATAACTCCTCCTTTAGGGCGCAAGCAACTCCCCTCCCCCTTGCAGTCTTTCCAATTCACGATACAAAAAGACGGACAGGACAGGTTGCCTGACTTTCCGTCACTGCCACCCTTTGCCATCCTTACCCGTAGAAAGCCCTTTCATCATCCCCAAACCCTAATCTTTTCCCTTTCCTTCCCAGCCCCCAAACCCTGCCCTCTGTACCTTTCTCACCACCCGCTTCCCTTCTCCTGTCATCCCCCTACCACCCGGGAAAAAAAGAGATTGCCCCCTCCTTCCACTAGCCCACCCTCCCACCCAAAGAACAACTTCTTCTGCGCAGCTTGTTTTCTAGGCAGCAGCGCTATTGTGATGTCATCGGGGGGCATTGTGACAAGCCGCCAGTGTTCCGTCTCTTCATGTTGTGCACAGTTCAAACGGAAAATACATCAACAGGCAGACTACAGAAAAGCTTACTATCAAAGGTTAGAGGGGGGCTTTCTCAGAGGGCTTTTTACAGTTTTTCTATTCCCAATTAGCCGTTTAAGTGTACTTATTGAAAGTAGTAATTCTTTCATAGGCCGCCCTTTCTTAGTATTTGACGTTCCTTATATTGCGGTATGAGGCTTCGCAGTAGGTTGCAAACATTCATCACCCATGACTGTCCCCAATTGAGCTCAGAAGCTCAATGTCTATCATGACCTCTCTTTTAGAATGTCCAAGAGCAAGCAAACTATTCCTCCAGGAGAGGGCGCCAACAGACTACTAAAGAGATCATCATTACTCAAAGAAAACCCCAAAAACCAATGCATGATAGGAATAAACAGGTAACTTTCTTTGGAGTGGAAGCGGAGAGATCGCACCAGATGCCAATTCTAGATGTTATCACACCTGTGGTCACTGCAGCAGCAGGTGAATCCACTTTGTCCAAAAGGGATCTATTCCATTCAATTGCAAATGATCTAGATAAGACAGAGAACTGCAGCACGGGGACATAGCCGAGTTGGTCAGGTTGAGTGGTGATGAGTTTGCTATTTGGATGAATAAAGAAAGTCAAAAGTGTGAAAGATAAAAAACAAAAGGAGGAAGTGTGAAAAGTGAATGGGCCAAATTGAGGTGCATATGAAGACGTATGCTTTCTTCCAATTCATTAAATCGGGCTAATATGAATCAGGTGAATTGAGTTCTGCTTTTGGAAACTGGGTTAAGAAGGGGTGCACCGTTCCTGGAGGTACTGCAATACCAGGTCAATGCGTGGAGTGGACAGAGCAAGCTCTTTTTCCATCTCCCTGTTCTAAAAATCCATTTAATATATGGTCCCCAGATAGGGGACGTATCAGATATTAAACTGATAAGAACAGATACTACACTTGATCTTAGCCAAAAGGCCGAGAAGCGATAACCAGAATTGGTTTGGGCCTCGAGTGGCACCCTGGCCTATGCCGGACACATCTTAGGGAGAGAGAGCGAGAGGGAGACAAACCCACGCCTACACAAGACATTTTGTCACCCAAGCCAACCCTTGAAAAGGCTGCTTTGCAGAGCCAAAACAAGAAGAATGGTGCGTTTTGCAGCCGCCGCCCACTGCAATGAATCTGAATAACTCCTCCTTTAGGGCGCAAGCAACTCCCCTCCCCCTTGCAGTCTTTCCAATTCACGATACAAAAAGACGGACAGGACAGGTTGCCTGACTTTCCGTCACTGCCACCCTTTGCCATCCTTACCCGTAGAAAGCCCTTTCATCATCCCCAAACCCTAATCTTTTCCCTTTCCTTCCCAGCCCCCAAACCCTGCCCTCTGTACCTTTCTCACCACCCGCTTCCCTTCTCCTGTCATCCCCCTACCACCCGGGAAAAAAAGAGATTGCCCCCTCCTTCCACTAGCCCACCCTCCCACCCAAAGAACAACTTCTTCTGCGCAGCTTGTTTTCTAGGCAGCAGCGCTATTGTGATGTCATCGGGGGGCATTGTGACAAGCCGCCAGTGTTCCGTCTCTTCATGTTGTGCACAGTTCAAACGGAAAATACATCAACAGGCAGACTACAGAAAAGCTTACTATCAAAGGTTAGAGGGGGGCTTTCTCAGAGGGCTTTTTACAGTTTTTCTATTCCCAATTAGCCGTTTAAGTGTACTTATTGAAAGTAGTAATTCTTTCATAGGCCGCCCTTTCTTAGTATTTGACGTTCCTTATATTGCGGTATGAGGCTTCGCAGTAGGTTGCAAACATTCATCACCCATGACTGTCCCCAATTGAGCTCAGAAGCTCAATGTCTATCATGACCTCTCTTTTAGAATGTCCAAGAGCAAGCAAACTATTCCTCCAGGAGAGGGCGCCAACAGACTACTAAAGAGATCATCATTACTCAAAGAAAACCCCAAAAACCAATGCATGATAGGAATAAACAGGTAACTTTCTTTGGAGTGGAAGCGGAGAGATCGCACCAGATGCCAATTCTAGATGTTATCACACCTGTGGTCACTGCAGCAGCAGGTGAATCCACTTTGTCCAAAAGGGATCTATTCCATTCAATTGCAAATGATCTAGATAAGACAGAGAACTGCAGCACGGGGACATAGCCGAGTTGGTCAGGTTGAGTGGTGATGAGTTTGCTATTTGGATGAATAAAGAAAGTCAAAAGTGTGAAAGATAAAAAACAAAAGGAGGAAGTGTGAAAAGTGAATGGGCCAAATTGAGGTGCATATGAAGACGTATGCTTTCTTCCAATTCATTAAATCGGGCTAATATGAATCAGGTGAATTGAGTTCTGCTTTTGGAAACTGGGTTAAGAAGGGGTGCACCGTTCCTGGAGGTACTGCAATACCAGGTCAATGCGTGGAGTGGACAGAGCAAGCTCTTTTTCCATCTCCCTGTTCTAAAAATCCATTTAATATATGGTCCCCAGATAGGGGACGTATCAGATATTAAACTGATAAGAACAGATACTACACTTGATCTTAGCCAAAAGGCCGAGAAGCGATAACCAGAATTGGTTTGGGCCTCGAGTGGCACCCTGGCCTATGCCGGACACATCTTAGGGAGAGAGAGCGAGAGGGAGACAAACCCACGCCTACACAAGACATTTTGTCACCCAAGCCAACCCTTGAAAAGGCTGCTTTGCAGAGCCAAAACAAGAAGAATGGTGCGTTTTGCAGCCGCCGCCCACTGCAATGAATCTGAATAACTCCTCCTTTAGGGCGCAAGCAACTCCCCTCCCCCTTGCAGTCTTTCCAATTCACGATACAAAAAGACGGACAGGACAGGTTGCCTGACTTTCCGTCACTGCCACCCTTTGCCATCCTTACCCGTAGAAAGCCCTTTCATCATCCCCAAACCCTAATCTTTTCCCTTTCCTTCCCAGCCCCCAAACCCTGCCCTCTGTACCTTTCTCACCACCCGTTTCCCTTCTCCTGTCATCCCCCTACCACCCGGGAAAAAAAGAGATTGCCCCCTCCTTCCACTAGCCCACCCTCCCACCCAAAGAACAACTTCTTCTGCGCAGCTTGTTTTCTAGGCAGCAGCGCTATTGTGATGTCATCGGGGGGCATTGTGACAAGCCGCCAGTGTTCCGTCTCTTCATGTTGTGCACAGTTCAAACGGAAAATACATCAACAGGCAGACTACAGAAAAGCTTACTATCAAAGGTTAGAGGGGGGCTTTCTCAGAGGGCTTTTTACAGTTTTTCTATTCCCAATTAGCCGTTTAAGTGTACTTATTGAAAGTAGTAATTCTTTCATAGGCCGCCCTTTCTTAGTATTTGACGTTCCTTATATTGCGGTATGAGGCTTCGCAGTAGGTTGCAAACATTCATCACCCATGACTGTCCCCAATTGAGCTCAGAAGCTCAATGTCTATCATGACCTCTCTTTTAGAATGTCCAAGAGCAAGCAAACTATTCCTCCAGGAGAGGGCGCCAACAGACTACTAAAGAGATCATCATTACTCAAAGAAAACCCCAAAAACCAATGCATGATAGGAATAAACAGGTAACTTTCTTTGGAGTGGAAGCGGAGAGATCGCACCAGATGCCAATTCTAGATGTTATCACACCTGTGGTCACTGCAGCAGCAGGTGAATCCACTTTGTCCAAAAGGGATCTATTCCATTCAATTGCAAATGATCTAGATAAGACAGAGAACTGCAGCACGGGGACATAGCCGAGTTGGTCAGGTTGAGTGGTGATGAGTTTGCTATTTGGATGAATAAAGAAAGTCAAAAGTGTGAAAGATAAAAAACAAAAGGAGGAAGTGTGAAAAGTGAATGGGCCAAATTGAGGTGCATATGAAGACGTATGCTTTCTTCCAATTCATTAAATCGGGCTAATATGAATCAGGTGAATTGAGTTCTGCTTTTGGAAACTGGGTTAAGAAGGGGTGCACCGTTCCTGGAGGTACTGCAATACCAGGTCAATGCGTGGAGTGGACAGAGCAAGCTCTTTTTCCATCTCCCTGTTCTAAAAATCCATTTAATATATGGTCCCCAGATAGGGGACGTATCAGATATTAAACTGATAAGAACAGATACTACACTTGATCTTAGCCAAAAGGCCGAGAAGCGATAACCAGAATTGGTTTGGGCCTCGAGTGGCACCCTGGCCTATGCCGGACACATCTTAGGGAGAGAGAGCGAGAGGGAGACAAACCCACGCCTACACAAGACATTTTGTCACCCAAGCCAACCCTTGAAAAGGCTGCTTTGCAGAGCCAAAACAAGAAGAATGGTGCGTTTTGCAGCCGCCGCCCACTGCAATGAATCTGAATAACTCCTCCTTTAGGGCGCAAGCAACTCCCCTCCCCCTTGCAGTCTTTCCAATTCACGATACAAAAAGACGGACAGGACAGGTTGCCTGACTTTCCGTCACTGCCACCCTTTGCCATCCTTACCCGTAGAAAGCCCTTTCATCATCCCCAAACCCTAATCTTTTCCCTTTCCTTCCCAGCCCCCAAACCCTGCCCTCTGTACCTTTCTCACCACCCGCTTCCCTTCTCCTGTCATCCCCCTACCACCCGGGAAAAAAAGAGATTGCCCCCTCCTTCCACTAGCCCACCCTCCCACCCAAAGAACAACTTCTTCTGCGCAGCTTGTTTTCTAGGCAGCAGCGCTATTGTGATGTCATCGGGGGGCATTGTGACAAGCCGCCAGTGTTCCGTCTCTTCATGTTGTGCACAGTTCAAACGGAAAATACATCAACAGGCAGACTACAGAAAAGCTTACTATCAAAGGTTAGAGGGGGGCTTTCTCAGAGGGCTTTTTACAGTTTTTCTATTCCCAATTAGCCGTTTAAGTGTACTTATTGAAAGTAGTAATTCTTTCATAGGCCGCCCTTTCTTAGTATTTGACGTTCCTTATATTGCGGTATGAGGCTTCGCAGTAGGTTGCAAACATTCATCACCCATGACTGTCCCCAATTGAGCTCAGAAGCTCAATGTCTATCATGACCTCTCTTTTAGAATGTCCAAGAGCAAGCAAACTATTCCTCCAGGAGAGGGCGCCAACAGACTACTAAAGAGATCATCATTACTCAAAGAAAACCCCAAAAACCAATGCATGATAGGAATAAACAGGTAACTTTCTTTGGAGTGGAAGCGGAGAGATCGCACCAGATGCCAATTCTAGATGTTATCACACCTGTGGTCACTGCAGCAGCAGGTGAATCCACTTTGTCCAAAAGGGATCTATTCCATTCAATTGCAAATGATCTAGATAAGACAGAGAACTGCAGCACGGGGACATAGCCGAGTTGGTCAGGTTGAGTGGTGATGAGTTTGCTATTTGGATGAATAAAGAAAGTCAAAAGTGTGAAAGATAAAAAACAAAAGGAGGAAGTGTGAAAAGTGAATGGGCCAAATTGAGGTGCATATGAAGACGTATGCTTTCTTCCAATTCATTAAATCGGGCTAATATGAATCAGGTGAATTGAGTTCTGCTTTTGGAAACTGGGTTAAGAAGGGGTGCACCGTTCCTGGAGGTACTGCAATACCAGGTCAATGCGTGGAGTGGACAGAGCAAGCTCTTTTTCCATCTCCCTGTTCTAAAAATCCATTTAATATATGGTCCCCAGATAGGGGACGTATCAGATATTAAACTGATAAGAACAGATACTACACTTGATCTTAGCCAAAAGGCCGAGAAGCGATAACCAGAATTGGTTTGGGCCTCGAGTGGCACCCTGGCCTATGCCGGACACATCTTAGGGAGAGAGAGCGAGAGGGAGACAAACCCACGCCTACACAAGACATTTTGTCACCCAAGCCAACCCTTGAAAAGGCTGCTTTGCAGAGCCAAAACAAGAAGAATGGTGCGTTTTGCAGCCGCCGCCCACTGCAATGAATCTGAATAACTCCTCCTTTAGGGCGCAAGCAACTCCCCTCCCCCTTGCAGTCTTTCCAATTCACGATACAAAAAGACGGACAGGACAGGTTGCCTGACTTTCCGTCACTGCCACCCTTTGCCATCCTTACCCGTAGAAAGCCCTTTCATCATCCCCAAACCCTAATCTTTTCCCTTTCCTTCCCAGCCCCCAAACCCTGCCCTCTGTACCTTTCTCACCACCCGCTTCCCTTCTCCTGTCATCCCCCTACCACCCGGGAAAAAAAGAGATTGCCCCCTCCTTCCACTAGCCCACCCTCCCACCCAAAGAACAACTTCTTCTGCGCAGCTTGTTTTCTAGGCAGCAGCGCTATTGTGATGTCATCGGGGGGCATTGTGACAAGCCGCCAGTGTTCCGTCTCTTCATGTTGTGCACAGTTCAAACGGAAAATACATCAACAGGCAGACTACAGAAAAGCTTACTATCAAAGGTTAGAGGGGGGCTTTCTCAGAGGGCTTTTTACAGTTTTTCTATTCCCAATTAGCCGTTTAAGTGTACTTATTGAAAGTAGTAATTCTTTCATAGGCCGCCCTTTCTTAGTATTTGACGTTCCTTATATTGCGGTATGAGGCTTCGCAGTAGGTTGCAAACATTCATCACCCATGACTGTCCCCAATTGAGCTCAGAAGCTCAATGTCTATCATGACCTCTCTTTTAGAATGTCCAAGAGCAAGCAAACTATTCCTCCAGGAGAGGGCGCCAACAGACTACTAAAGAGATCATCATTACTCAAAGAAAACCCCAAAAACCAATGCATGATAGGAATAAACAGGTAACTTTCTTTGGAGTGGAAGCGGAGAGATCGCACCAGATGCCAATTCTAGATGTTATCACACCTGTGGTCACTGCAGCAGCAGGTGAATCCACTTTGTCCAAAAGGGATCTATTCCATTCAATTGCAAATGATCTAGATAAGACAGAGAACTGCAGCACGGGGACATAGCCGAGTTGGTCAGGTTGAGTGGTGATGAGTTTGCTATTTGGATGAATAAAGAAAGTCAAAAGTGTGAAAGATAAAAAACAAAAGGAGGAAGTGTGAAAAGTGAATGGGCCAAATTGAGGTGCATATGAAGACGTATGCTTTCTTCCAATTCATTAAATCGGGCTAATATGAATCAGGTGAATTGAGTTCTGCTTTTGGAAACTGGGTTAAGAAGGGGTGCACCGTTCCTGGAGGTACTGCAATACCAGGTCAATGCGTGGAGTGGACAGAGCAAGCTCTTTTTCCATCTCCCTGTTCTAAAAATCCATTTAATATATGGTCCCCAGATAGGGGACGTATCAGATATTAAACTGATAAGAACAGATTTTGATTTAATGAAGCTTTCCAAAGCACCACAAAAAATGCATGACCGAAGTCACACCAAAAACAGTGCAAAGGCTAGGATTCGTGTGGACCCCACCGTGAGGAGAGGGTCCCCAAAAATCAACCCCATCCCTCCGAGCCAGAAGGCCACAGCAAGGGTCAGGGATCTTCGGTGCTCCCCCAAGCCGAAGCCTGGTTGAGCCTTGTCGTTGCTCCCAGCGTCCACCCAGGCATCTTACCCAAGTGGAGTAGAGAGCTACTAGTTGTTGGTTTCGCAGCCGAAACTGCCCGGACCGTCAACCGGTGTTGGTTTCTCAGCCCAAGGCTAACCGGACCTCCAACCGGGTGTTGGTTTCTCAGCCGAAGCTGACCCAGACCTCCAACCGGGTGTTGGTTTCTCAGCCGAAGCTGACCCGGACCTCCAACCGGGTGTTAGTTTCTCAGCCCAAAGCTGACCAGACCTCCGACCGGGATTATAAAAATTTCCCTTCCTAGCCAGAAGGCCGGGATAGGGTAATATGCTCAAAAAGTATGAAAAGGCAAGGTACGGTGTGCTACAGAGCCCAAGGCTTGCCGGGGTCCCAAGCCAGCAAGCTCAGACTCACTCCAGGGTCGTCAGTCCTGGGGCACGTTGTACCATAGCCCCCCACCCTTACTCAGTCTAATAGCCTCGATCCTGGTAGGGCCATGTTTTCCACTAGATGAATATACTATCCACCCAGAGTACTAGCAAGCGCAACCTTCCAGTGTGCATTGTATCATTGTACTAAGGTGGCCTGGAGCTTAAACCACCTCTTCGAACAACACTACACTTGATCTTAGCCAAAAGGCCGAGAAGCGATAACCAGAATTGGTTTGGGCCTCGAGTGGCACCCTGGCCTATGCCGGACACATCTTAGGGAGAGAGAGCGAGAGGGAGACAAACCCACGCCTACACAAGACATTTTGTCACCCAAGCCAACCCTTGAAAAGGCTGCTTTGCAGAGCCAAAACAAGAAGAATGGTGCGTTTTGCAGCCGCCGCCCACTGCAATGAATCTGAATAACTCCTCCTTTAGGGCGCAAGCAACTCCCCTCCCCCTTGCAGTCTTTCCAATTCACGATACAAAAAGACGGACAGGACAGGTTGCCTGACTTTCCGTCACTGCCACCCTTTGCCATCCTTACCCGTAGAAAGCCCTTTCATCATCCCCAAACCCTAATCTTTTCCCTTTCCTTCCCAGCCCCCAAACCCTGCCCTCTGTACCTTTCTCACCACCCGCTTCCCTTCTCCTGTCATCCCCCTACCACCCGGGAAAAAAAGAGATTGCCCCCTCCTTCCACTAGCCCACCCTCCCACCCAAAGAACAACTTCTTCTGCGCAGCTTGTTTTCTAGGCAGCAGCGCTATTGTGATGTCATCGGGGGGCATTGTGACAAGCCGCCAGTGTTCCGTCTCTTCATGTTGTGCACAGTTCAAACGGAAAATACATCAACAGGCAGACTACAGAAAAGCTTACTATCAAAGGTTAGAGGGGGGCTTTCTCAGAGGGCTTTTTACAGTTTTTCTATTCCCAATTAGCCGTTTAAGTGTACTTATTGAAAGTAGTAATTCTTTCATAGGCCGCCCTTTCTTAGTATTTGACGTTCCTTATATTGCGGTATGAGGCTTCGCAGTAGGTTGCAAACATTCATCACCCATGACTGTCCCCAATTGAGCTCAGAAGCTCAATGTCTATCATGACCTCTCTTTTAGAATGTCCAAGAGCAAGCAAACTATTCCTCCAGGAGAGGGCGCCAACAGACTACTAAAGAGATCATCATTACTCAAAGAAAACCCCAAAAACCAATGCATGATAGGAATAAACAGGTAACTTTCTTTGGAGTGGAAGCGGAGAGATCGCACCAGATGCCAATTCTAGATGTTATCACACCTGTGGTCACTGCAGCAGCAGGTGAATCCACTTTGTCCAAAAGGGATCTATTCCATTCAATTGCAAATGATCTAGATAAGACAGAGAACTGCAGCACGGGGACATAGCCGAGTTGGTCAGGTTGAGTGGTGATGAGTTTGCTATTTGGATGAATAAAGAAAGTCAAAAGTGTGAAAGATAAAAAACAAAAGGAGGAAGTGTGAAAAGTGAATGGGCCAAATTGAGGTGCATATGAAGACGTATGCTTTCTTCCAATTCATTAAATCGGGCTAATATGAATCAGGTGAATTGAGTTCTGCTTTTGGAAACTGGGTTAAGAAGGGGTGCACCGTTCCTGGAGGTACTGCAATACCAGGTCAATGCGTGGAGTGGACAGAGCAAGCTCTTTTTCCATCTCCCTGTTCTAAAAATCCATTTAATATATGGTCCCCAGATAGGGGACGTATCAGATATTAAACTGATAAGAACAGATACTACACTTGATCTTAGCCAAAAGGCCGAGAAGCGATAACCAGAATTGGTTTGGGCCTCGAGTGGCACCCTGGCCTATGCCGGACACATCTTAGGGAGAGAGAGCGAGAGGGAGACAAACCCACGCCTACACAAGACATTTTGTCACCCAAGCCAACCCTTGAAAAGGCTGCTTTGCAGAGCCAAAACAAGAAGAATGGTGCGTTTTGCAGCCGCCGCCCACTGCAATGAATCTGAATAACTCCTCCTTTAGGGCGCAAGCAACTCCCCTCCCCCTTGCAGTCTTTCCAATTCACGATACAAAAAGACGGACAGGACAGGTTGCCTGACTTTCCGTCACTGCCACCCTTTGCCATCCTTACCCATAGAAAGCCCTTTCATCATCCCCAAACCCTAATCTTTTCCCTTTCCTTCCCAGCCCCCAAACCCTGCCCTCTGTACCTTTCTCACCACCCGCTTCCCTTCTCCTGTCATCCCCCTACCACCCGGGAAAAAAAGAGATTGCCCCCTCCTTCCACTAGCCCACCCTCCCACCCAAAGAACAACTTCTTCTGCGCAGCTTGTTTTCTAGGCAGCAGCGCTATTGTGATGTCATCGGGGGGCATTGTGACAAGCCGCCAGTGTTCCGTCTCTTCATGTTGTGCACAGTTCAAACGGAAAATACATCAACAGGCAGACTACAGAAAAGCTTACTATCAAAGGTTAGAGGGGGGCTTTCTCAGAGGGCTTTTTACAGTTTTTCTATTCCCAATTAGCCGTTTAAGTGTACTTATTGAAAGTAGTAATTCTTTCATAGGCCGCCCTTTCTTAGTATTTGACGTTCCTTATATTGCGGTATGAGGCTTCGCAGTAGGTTGCAAACATTCATCACCCATGACTGTCCCCAATTGAGCTCAGAAGCTCAATGTCTATCATGACCTCTCTTTTAGAATGTCCAAGAGCAAGCAAACTATTCCTCCAGGAGAGGGCGCCAACAGACTACTAAAGAGATCATCATTACTCAAAGAAAACCCCAAAAACCAATGCATGATAGGAATAAACAGGTAACTTTCTTTGGAGTGGAAGCGGAGAGATCGCACCAGATGCCAATTCTAGATGTTATCACACCTGTGGTCACTGCAGCAGCAGGTGAATCCACTTTGTCCAAAAGGGATCTATTCCATTCAATTGCAAATGATCTAGATAAGACAGAGAACTGCAGCACGGGAACATAGCCGAGTTGGTCAGGTTGAGTGGTGATGAGTTTGCTATTTGGATGAATAAAGAAAGTCAAAAGTGTGAAAGATAAAAAACAAAAGGAGGAAGTGTGAAAAGTGAATGGGCCAAATTGAGGTGCATATGAAGACGTATGCTTTCTTCCAATTCATTAAATCGGGCTAATATGAATCAGGTG